>NC_088870.1:42910300-43130300 GCF_032884065.1 Artemia franciscana
TAAGGGTAAAACTTTACAAGAATTTGTATGGGTATTCTGAAGGTAAAGCATATTTAGCTTCAACTTTCGGGGAGTGTGGAGGGTAAAGAGCGATATTGCTTGAATATAATTTTTTTTACAACGCAACGTTTTTGGGAAGAAGTAGTCGGAGGAACTCGTGTATAGCAAGGTTGCCAAAGGGACACTTTTAGTGCTTTTTTGACACTTTTTCACTCTTGGTGACACCGTGCCACTAATAGGTAGAAAAAGGCCACTTTTTGGAAAAAAGGGACACTTTTTGGCATTTTTTTCAAAATCAACACCATGTGTATTTATTTTCAGTTTTTTTTTTAACTTCAACTGCTTTTAATTTGTGCTTTGTGCTTTTCAGGTTTGTTTCCGTCTTAGAGATTTTTTTATCGTATCCGCACTGATTTCTTTTTCACATGTGACTTGCTCAAGAGAGTTTAGAAAAAGTTTTTTTTGATAAAAAAAACTGAAGCAAGCGTATAACTGCTGGTAAGTAAAAGCTTAAGCTGTTTTATGACTTTTAGTCTACAGGAGTATGCAGAGGTGCGTCCTGGATAGTAATTAGTAGCAAACTATCTGATCCTGATCTGATTTGCTGCTGCTTGATCATTTTTTGGACGAGGGTGAACCTCAGTTGATTTCCTGAATTAAGACATTAGGCTTTTAGTAAATATGCAGTTTAGGTTCACACACATTTCAGAGGGTGGACCCTGTCCCATATGGGTACAGTTTAACCCACTAGAAAATTCTCTGGTAACTGTCAAGAACAAGTATTACTATCATAGACTGAACATCATATCCAGTGTACCGAGTGCTAACTAACGAAATGTGCTTTTTGCCAAAAGTGATGAAAGGATGCAAGAACGGGAGTTAAAAATGTTTCGCTTTACATGCTGTAACCTGGTGGACTGTTTAAAGAAGAAACAGAAGACTAACATTGAAACCAACCAAGCTTTCCAAGGTTATGCACACAAAACAAGTTATGAAGCGTCTAAAATCGCCACAGATATGTAAACAAGCAGGTTGGCCGAAGGCAATGCTAACTTGGCCAACTTGGGTTTTTTCCTCATTTAGTTTGATGCATCTCTACCTGAGAGTATAGGCCAGATTTTCATTCTATGAGTATTGTAGATTCTATACCTATAAACCTAGTAGTTAACAAAGATGTGGTCACCCTTTTTTAGCATAATGTTTACACAGTTATTTCAGTTAGGACAGTTTTTCAGATTGAAGTAGTTGTGTAACCACTCAGTGTCTCAGTTTTGATTCTCTGACACCCCGAAACATAAAAAGTTCAAATGTGAAAGGACTCTGTATTGACCTCTTTATACCACTGTCATGAAGATGTGAAAAAGTGAGGTTTCTATTTTGCTTAGGAAGGCCTGCTAGTTCGGCTGTAAAATCTGACACATCAAGAGTATTTTTTTTTGTGGTTATTGCTGACCTAATGAAAAATTGGTTTTTCTCGTCTTTCTGAAAATGGTTATGACAAGTTCTGACTCTTGTGCCATTGTTTAAATCTACCCTCAAGGCACATAACTTCATATCTAACCTTATAGACTATCTTAACAAATTTTTGTGAACTGGAAACATCACTATGCACTGTATAAACAGCCTTTGGTGATAAACTGAGTGTCCAATGACAGCCAATGTCTGGTGATCTGCCATTTTGCTTGGTAAGATAAATACCTTGAACGTACAGTTCCAGTCTGGGGAAACTTTGATAACAAGCTTCAGATCGACATTGAAAACCATCAAGAGCTTCGTGAAACTAGAAATCCTGAACAGAAGTGATGCTTTTGAGTTGCCTCTTGAGCCCCGAAACTACAAAGATGTGAAATTTGTGTTGTGTGGTTCCAATACAGAAGCTTTTCTGAATAAAGAAGGAGCATCAGGGAAAGCTGTTGAGCAGTTTAGGCTGACTTTCATGGGATTCTACATTGAACTGGTGAAGCAGATGAGAAACCGGGTCAATCATAAAGATAAGACATTACAAGCTCTCGAGTACTTAGCCCCGAAAGTTGCCGTGAATGGAACTGTTGAAACGATTAGTCCTTTGACCAGCAGATCTAGCGAGCTCCTGGGGAAAAGCCAGAGCGAGATAGTCTGCTAGAGACAGTCTCGAAAACCAGTGGCTGAGCCTTCCAGATTTCAAAGAAGAAATGATCCTGAACTCTGGTGGTGAAGAGCTAGTGTCCTCACCATCTTATTTTTAGAAGCTCTTGTTAGATGTGAAGAATCCCTACGGCACTCACAAATTCTTGGAACTATCAAACTTTTCGTTGAACTTATGCACGTTACCTCACTCAGGTGCTGGTGCCGAAAGACAGTTTTCTCAACCAACAAACATTAAAACTAAGTTACGAAATCGGTTGGAAGTGAAAACTGTGGATTCCCTCATCCATGTAAAGCAGATGGTTACTCGTAGCGCTGCATCGGTGGATCGGTTGCAGATTCCACCAATATCACTTAACATTTTTTCGAGGTGGTACTGCGAGGCTGGCGATAAGGATGAGCAAATAGAGAATGAATCTGAACCTGACCTATTTGACTGACCAATCAGAAAACCAAATAACTGAAATCAGATTGCAGTAGCCGAAGTTTTTTTCTCCAAAATGGTTAACCAGTAAAAATTATTTTTTTTTTTCAAAAATGAAGGCTGAAGCTTTAAACAGATTTCTCGTACAGGAATTCTGCATTAAAGTTTCCTTTCGTACTCTAACATTCTTGAAATTTTCTCCTTTCTTTCTTGAAAAACTTGGCCTTTTCTGAACCCAGAATGTGGCTGGACCTCTGTATAACGCTCCCTGTATTGGAATCCGATTCATTCTGTATCTGCTCGCTTTTCGTAAGCCTTCATAAAATGGAATGCAGCGTATGTGAAATCCAGCACAGTCTTTCCCTCATAAAGGCCTTTCCATGCTGTCTAGGTTTTTCGGTTCAATCCATCTTGAGCAGCGAAGATGGTAAAGGCCTAGCGCAAAATATTTTGGATTTGCTTAGACATTTGTTTTGCACCATTCTGCTTTTGGTGAAAAGGATTGCGATTAAATAAGCCTTTCCATTGTCTTTTACAGATTCCGTCCAAATCTCCTCAGAAGAAAGAGATTGGGCAGAGAGAAACGGATTTTCTTAGAAAAACCAAAGCTATTCTTGACAACAAAAAGCCTTTCTCTTTGGTTTTCTATGCTTTTTATGGCACTTGGTATTAACCAAGTGACATATAGCAATCGCATATTCTGTCGGTCTGTCGGTCTGTCTGTCGGTCCCGGTATTGCTACTTTAGGCACTTCCAGGTAAGGTAGGACGATGAAATTTGACAAGTGTATCAGATACCGAACCAGATTAAATTAGAAATAGTCGTTTTCCCGATTTGACCATCTGGGGGGAATGGGGGACCGGTTAATTCGAAAAAAAGAAAAAATCAAGTATTTTTAACTTATGAGCAGGTGATGGGATCTTATTGAAACTTGATGTTTGGAATGATATTGTATCTCAGAGCTCTTATTTTAAATTCCGACCGGATCTGATGACACTGGGGGGAGTTAGAGGGGGGAAACCTAAAATCTTGGAAAACACTTAGAGTGGAGGGATCAGGATGAAACTTGATGGGAAAAATAAACACAAGTCCCAGATACATGATTGACATAATTGGAACGGATCCGCTCTCTTTGGAATAGTTGGGGGGGGGGGGGGGTAATTCTGAAAAATTAGAAAAAATGAGGTATTTTTAACTTACGAACGGGTGATCAGATCTCAATGATATTTGATGTTTAGAAGGATATCGTGTCTTAGAGCTCTTATTTTAAATCCTGACCGGATCTGGTGATATGGGGGGGGGGGTATTTGGGAGGGAGAAACCTAAAACTTGGAAAACACTTAGAATGGAGGGATCGGGATGAAACTTGGTGGGAAAAATAAACACAAGTCCTAGATACATGATTGACATAAACGGAACGGATCTGCTCTCTTTGGGGTAGTTGGGGGGGGGGTTATTTCTAAAAAATTAGAAAAAATGAGGTATTTTTAACTTACGAACGGGTGATCGGATATCAATGAAATTTGATATTTAGAAGGATATTGTGTCTCAGAGCTCTTATTTTTAACCTGACAGGATCTGCTGACATGGGGGGGGGAGTTGGGAGGGGGAAACCTAAAACTTGGAAAACACTTAGAGTGGAGGGATCGGGATGAAACTTGGTGGTAAAAATAAGCACAAGTCCTAGATACATGATTGACATAACTGGAACAGATCCGCTCTCTCTGGGGTAGTTGGGGGAGGGGTTAATTCTGAAAAATTAGAAAAAATGAAGTATTTTTAACTTACGAACGGGTGATCGGATCTCAATGAAATTTGATATATAGAAAGATATCTTGTCTCAAAGCTCTTTTTTTAAATCCTGACCGGATCTGGTGATATTGGGGGAAGTTTGGGGTGGGGGAACCTGAAATCATGGAAAACGCTTAGATTGGAGGGATCGGGATGAAACTTGGTGGGAAAAATAAGCAGAAGTCTTACTTACGTGATTTACGTAATTGGAACGGATCCACTCTATTTAGGGGGGGGGGTTAATTCTGAAAAATAAGAAAAAATGACGTATTTTTAACTTACGAAGGAGTAATCAGATCTTCATGAAACTTCATATTTAGAAGGACCTCGTAACTCAGATCTCTTATTTTAAATCTCAACCGGATCAATTGTAATTGGGGGAGGGGCAGTTGGGGGGACCGGAAATCTTAGAAAATACTTAAAGCGGTGAGATCAGGATGAAACTGGATGGGAAGAATAGAAACCTGTCTAAGATACGTGACTGACATAACCGGACCAGATCTGCTCTCTTTGTTGGAATTGGGGGGGGGGGGGGTAATTTTGAAAATTGAGGTATTTGTAACTTACGAAAGGGTGACCAGATCTTAATGAAATTTGATATTTAGAAGGATTTTGTGCTTTAAAGTTCTAATTTTAAATTCTGACCGGTTCCCGTGACATTGGGGGGAGTTGGAGAGGGAAACCGGAATTCTTGGAAAACGTGAAAATTGGGGTATTTTTATCTTACGAATAGATGATCGGATCTTAATGAAATTTGATTTTTAGAAGGAATTCATGTCTCAGAGGTCTTATTTCAAATCCCGACCAGATCTTTTGACATTGGGGGGAGTTGGAGGGGGAAATCTTGGAAAAACACTTGGAGTGGAGGAATCGGGATGAAGCTTGGTGGATAGAATAAACAAATGTCCTTGATACTTGATTGGCAGAATCGTACTGGATTCGCTCTCTTTGGGGGATTTGGGGGGAGGGGTTCAGTGATTTGGCGAGTTTGGTGCTTCTGGATGGCTAGGGCGATGAAAATTGGTAGGCGTGTCAGGGAGCTGCACAATTTGACTTGATAAAGTCGTTTTCCCAGTTTCGACCATCTGGGGGGCTAAATGGAGGACAAATAAGAAAAAATTAGGTATTTATAACTTACGAATGGGTGATCGGATCTTAATGAATTTTGATATTTAGAAGGACATCGTGACTCAGAGCTCTTATTTTAAATCCTGACCGGCATTAAGCCTCTTATTTTCCTTTTTTAATCAATCTTTTGATTCATAGAATTTTCCTAGAGCTCATACCATATGATATCTTGGCTCTTAGCTCTTCTTGCCTCGTCACAAGTGCCATATGAGCTCTTAGCTCTTGTTCTTTTTTAGTTCAACATTTGATTGAGCACATGTGATTTTTGTATTGCCACTATTTGCAAAGAATTTGATATTTCTTTGTTTTTTGAAGAATAAATTGGCTTTATACAGAATAAGTGAGATTTGTCTTGTCATTATTTCGCTCCTTGTCAAGTTTAATCTCCTAGTTAATTGATCTCATGAATACATTAATGTTTGGATAAAATAACGATTTGGTTGTACATTTTTGCGAGAGCAGCCTTACCTAACCTGTTGGCAAAAGCCTGGTGAAGCACGGGGATGTGAAGCACGTTTCAAGCCTAGCACCTTTCACTCGCTTTTGATATCAGTCTGCGGGAAATGGTCGACAAACTTTTGCAGAAGATCTGATATGCTACTGAAGGAAAAGAGGGAGCAAGGGCAATTAAGCCGTGTAGGCAGCGACAGACATCGTATCTGTGATCTGTTTGTGCAGATCTTTTAAGCCATGTATTGGCGTTTTCCGGCCGAGACGGCTGGGGCGACTCATAGTGAAGACAGGTTTTATCACTGTTTTCGTTTTCTCGCCGTACATAGTAGACATTTTAGCTAAAAACGTAAGAACTAAACAACACGTTTTTTCATTCATCTTAGTTGTACTCCAACTGTACTTTACGTTCCTGTGACACCGCAAACGCAGAACAAATTATTCAGAATCTTCTGCAGTTCATGAAATAAAACTGAACTTTCAAATTTTTTGCCAAAAACGACGAAAATGAAAACTGTCGTCCAAAAAGCGGCAAAGCCAATTCTGGTGCCGGAAAACGCCATAATAAAAACAGGGCTTTACTGAGTTTTCGGAAGAAGAATAAGTAGTACAACTGAAGGTTCGAGAGAACCCGAGAAATTGTACGGAATTCTTATTCTTCTTCGTGTATTAGGCGATTTGAGGTTTTACTTGGGATTTTACTTATTTGAAGAACCGCATTGCTTTTACTTGAAAAAGAAGAACGTAAATCTGGCCCTGGAGTCGCGAGAAAACCGTTTAAAGCCTTTTTTGTCAACTTTTAACGTATATTGGCTAATTTTCTAAAGGGACACTAAAAGTGTCCCTTTTTGCTGAATTTGACACTTTAGTCCCAAGAAGTTTTGGCAACCCTGGTGTATAGCACATTACTTCTTTACTGTTGTAAGTACTTCTTGAATAAAAAATACTCGTTTAGAAATCTTAAACGTTGTCGCTTTTATTAAGTTAAAAAATCCAAAATCGCAGAGACACTCAGGAATGAAAATTAATATACACTAAACTGTCAATCTACATTTCGTTTGCTCTTTTCATTAATCTAGTTATTATTATGATTGTATATACTATTTTTTTTTTTATAAACGAGCAATAATTGTATATTTTTGTATTTTGTATTTATAAACCGGCCCGTACCTATGCGGCTCTTCCGACTCAAACCCGCTCTCTTCTGCATATTTCATAAATATTACTGATTCACCTTTTTTCCAGTGTTTTCTTCGGACTCAAGTACATGGGTCAAAAATTATAAGATTTTACAACTAGCGACGCTAGGCACTTGTTAGAAGACAAGTCAGTGGAAAACCAATAATTCTGTTGCAGCGGTTGCCAAATCTACGTGACAGTTCATCCACTTTTTGACGCATCTCAAAATCACCGTACCGTCATAAAATGTAACTATTACGAGTCTAAATGAGGATAATAAGAACATACTTACAGAGCCTAAAGAACAGCGATCGGATTTGCTATTTATCAGAAGCAGAGAAAAATTTCCAAATTGGTGTCAAAAATAACACATGCGGTGCAAGAAAAGCATTATATAGACGGACAAGGGCTGGCTATATAATAATTGGCCCTTATAACTTGCCCTTTACCCTGGCAAGAATATAATAAATTTTTCTTAGTTTCTCTTTCAAAGATTATAAGCTGCCTTATAAGTTGATCTAATTGAAGTTCCAAATGGATGGCTTAAATACCTATCAGAATATGAAGATGAGATTGAGGTGGGACCAACTTGGATTGTATCATTGAAGGCGATCTCCAGTCCAAAGACAAGAAACTCTGTTAAATACTGGTTTCCTTCAGTCTGGAACAAAGAACACCAACAGCATTCTCTAGTGCCCAAGATTATCAGCCAAGAGAAGAATGCCTCGGCATAAGACGAGTGACTTGCGTCGATATATGGCTTAATTTAGTATGGGAGAATCTGTCGAGTGAACACTCTAATAGAGCTATTAAATATTACCACACTAAGAACATAACCTTGCTTAACACCATCGAGTGAACACTCTAATAGAGCTATTAAATATTACCACACTAAGAACAGAACCTTGCTTAACACCACGGCGCACACGAATACGGATACTAACAATACCATGCAAACGTATCTGAAAAGTTCTGATAACACTGCCATAGGCAAGTGCAAACAAATAGATTAACTCCACTTCTAAAGAGAGAGAGAATCGCTTGGGAATGATGGATGAACCCAAAAGCCTTTAAAATATCAATGGCACAAACGTAGAGGTTAATTTTTTTTTCTTTTTTATTTTTTTTTAGTTTTTTAGCTTTTTTAGTTTTTTTTTATTAGTTTTTAATTTTTTTTTCTTTTTAGTTTTTTTTTGTAGTTTTTACCTTTTTTTATTTTTTTTAGTTTTTTTTTTACTTATGTCCTGGTCGTCATTTATACTCCCTCTGTCCCGGTCGTCATTTGTGTCCCAGTGCTTTGTTGATGGTGATTGCTAATCGAACATTCCTTGTGTCCCGGTCGCTTTCTCTTTGAGTGTCCCGGTCGTCATTTATATTCCCTATGTGGCGGTGTCCCGGTCTTCATTTGTGTCCCGATGTCCGGGTGTGCCGATGTGTCCCGATAATATATATATATATATATATATATATATATATATATATATATATATATATATATATATATATATATATATATATATATATATATATATAATAATATATCTATATATATAATAATATATAATAGTATATAATAATAATCTGTATATATAATAACAAGTTGTCTGTGGATGTGTGGGTCTGTCTGTCGGGTGACGTCATGTTTGTGTGTTGACTGACGTCATGAAGTTAGTTGTCGTCATTTTTGTTATGACGGTGACGTCAGTAAAGATATTTAAGACATGCGTTCACGTAGAAATCTATTAATGTTTAACTGTAAAATGACTGATGAACTTACAATGGCAACAGCCGAGGAAGATGCTCAAAGAGTCTATGCTAAAAAACTTGCTGCTGATAGAGAAAGTAAGAAAAGAAAGCGTGCCGAGGAATCAAAAGAACAGCAAGGAAACAGGCTTGAGACTGATAGAGAAAATAAGAAAAGAAAGTGTGCCGAGGAATCAAAAGAACAGCAAGGAAACAGGCTTGAGGCTGATAGAGAAAGAAAGAACAGAAAGCGTGCCGAGGAACTACCAGAGCAACGCGAAACCAGACTTGCTGCTAAAAGAGAAAGTGAAAAAAGAAGGCGTGCCGAGGACTTACCAGATCAACATGAAACCAGACTTGCTGCTAAAAGAGAAAGTGAAAAAAGAAGGCATGCCGAGGAACTACCAGAGCAACATGAAACCAGACTTGCTGCTAAAAGAGAAAGTGAAAAAAGAAGGCGTGCCGAGGAATCACAAGAACAGCAAGAAATTAGGCTTGCTGCTGATAGAAAAAGTAAGAAAAGAAAGCGTGCCGAGGAATCAGAGCAACCTGAAAGTTTTCACCTGGCATTCGAGTACAGCCCAGTCGATGATTATAGCTTGAGTAGGTGTGTTCAAATCGGGACTATGTCAAAAAATTTTCCCTATTGCAAGGCCTTGAAATTCAATGGTGAAATCTAAGCGTTTTTTGTCACAAATCAGATAATATAACTCATGTTTCCAAATGACGTCGTTTGGAGCCCAAATCGAAAATCCAGATCAATTTATGTCTACTTTCAAAGTAAAAGGGCAAACTTATCATAGAGCAGGGTCCCTTCTACCATTCTCAGGCGAGAATCATAAATTTTTACAATTGTACTTCATCAGTGATAGAAATTCTGAATTGAATGCACGTTGCGAAATTTCTCCCAACGTTGAAAGGACAATCATTTCCCAATTACAACATCTTTTCCACGAAAATAAAAATTTAGTGCGTCTGTTCAAAACAGCCATCGATTTGATGCCTACTGATACGCATAAAATTGTTATTTCCGCTGACAAAACGCCTCCTGGCCAACATGTGCGTAGATACAATGCTCCAACTATCGACGAAGTGGAAATCGTTATGGTCGGTGATCAGTTCTTATCTCGAGATATTATTCTTCATAAGCGAAACGCTCAGTTGTTAAGAATTGCTGAAACTCATCGATGCTACGATGCCCTACAATATCCTATCATTTTTTGGGATGGAGCCGACGGCTATTACTTTAATATTAAATTGATGAATCCAGCCACTAACAAAGAAATGAATAAGAAATGCAGTGCAATGCATTATTATTCCTATAGACTAATGATTCGGCAGGATGAAGAAAATTATATTTTAAAATGCCGTGAATTGTTTCACCAATTCGTCGTTGATATGTATGCTAAAATTTAATCAGAACGTTTGCTATATATCCGCCTGAATCAGACCAAGCTCCGCTCTGAACAATACATTCATTTGCAAGATGTAGTTATAAATGACGGTAATACTACAAACACAGTTTTGGAACCAAATGAAGCGGTTAATTATCCATCTGAATTTTTAAATTCCGTGGATCTTTCAGGGTTGCCACCACACGTGCTACAACTAAAAATAGGCGTACCAATAATTCTTTTAAGAAATATCAACCCACCAAAGCTTTGCAATGGCGCGCGACTTGCCGTAAAAAAACAATGGAAAACCTAATAGAGGCCACAATCTTGACAGGGCCTTTTGAGGGTGAGGCTGTTCTTATTCCTCGTATTCCCATGATTCCAACGGATCTGCCTTTTCAATTTAAAAGATTGCAATTCCCAATTCGATTAGAATTTGCAATCATCATCAACAAAGCTCAAGGTCAATCATTAGAAAAATGTGGTATAGATCTTAATACTGATTGTTTTTCCCATGGACAATTGTACGTTGCATGTTCGAGGGTCGGTAAACCTGACAATCTATTTATATGCAGCTACAATTGGACAGCGAAGAATGTTGTACATTCGCAAGTTTTACGCAGTTAATTTGTATTATATCTATCTATCTATCGTCATTTATATTCCCTATGTGCCGGTGTCCCGGTCGTCATTTGTGTCCCAATGTCCCGGTCTGTAATTTCGTCAGTCGAAAACATGACGTCAGTCGACACACAAACATGACGTCACTCGACAGACACACACACACACAAAGACAAATTATTTTTATATAGATAGATATATATATAAACTAGCTGTTGGGGTGGCACTTCGCGCCACCCCAACACCTAGTTGGTGGGGACGCTTTGCGCCCACCCCCAAGCCCCCCCGCGCGAGTAAGTCGTTACGCGCCATATTAGTTACGCGCCATTGTAGTTGTGTCCCTATGCCCCACCTGTGAATACATACATATATATATATATATATATATATATATATATATATATATATATTTTTAACTATGTAAAACTTGCGAATATACAACATTCATTGCTGTCCCATTGTCTGTGCATACAAATAGATTGTCAGGTTTACCGACTCTTGAATATGCAAAATATAATTGTCCATGGGAAATCAATCCGTATTCAGCTCTATACCTCATGATTCTAATGATTGCCCTTGAGCTTTGTTGATGGTGATTGCTAATCGACCATTCCCTTTGTTGCCGTCGTCATTTATATATCCCCCTGTGCCCCCCGGCGTCCCCATTTTAGTTGTGTCTCTGTGTCCCGGTCGTCATTTGTGTCCCGGTGTCCCAGTCTGTGATTTCTCTTTGAGTGTCCCGGACGTCATTTATATTCCTTGTGTCCCGGTGTCCCGGTCGTCATTTGTGTCCCGGCGTCCCGGTCTGTATACACATTCGTTTTTGAATTGGTGTTTTTTCAGTTTTTAGTTTTTTACCTTTTTTTTAGTTCTTTTAGTTATACCTCATGATTCTAATGATTGCCCTTTAGCTTTGTTGATGGTGATTGCTAATCGAACATTCCCTGTATCCCCATCGTCATTTATATATCCCCCTGTGCCCCCCGGCGTCCCCGTTGTAGTTGTGTCCCTGTGTCCCGGTCGTCATTTATATTCCCTGTGTCCCGGTCGTCATTTTTTTTCTTTTTTTATTTTTTTTTCTTTTTTAGTTTTTTTAGTTTTTTAGCTTTTTTATTTTTTTACTAGTTTTTAGTTTTTTTTCTTTTTAGTTTTTTTTGTAGTTTTTACCTTTTTTTAGTTTTTTTACTTTTTTTTTACTTATGTCCTGGTCGTCATTTGTGTCCCGGTGCTTTGTTGATGGTGATTGCTAATCGAACATTCCTTGTGTCCTGGTCACTTTCTCTTTGAGTGTCCCGGTCGTCATTTATATTCCCTATGTGCCGGTGTCCCGGTCGTCATTTGTGTCCCGATGTCCCGGTCTGTAATTTCGTCAGTCGAAAACATGACGTCAGTCAACACACAAACATGACGACACCCGACAGACCCACACACACACAGACAACTTATTTTTATATACTGATAAGTTGTCTGTGTGTCTGTCGAGTGACGTCACAGTCTGCATATGACGTCTGAATTATTTCATCACATACCAATTCAAAAACGAATGTATTCAAGCCGAAGCAGCTCAGTTATATAACTACCTGTGTTGGTGCAATGGGTTTGACCTTAGTGTGGTAATACGGGACCCAGAGATCGAACCATGCTGCAGGAATGCACCACAGGGCCGACGCAGGGACCTTAGTAGTCAAGAAGCGTCGTTAATCCGATACAAATACAAATACAGTAGCTCAGTTGGTAAAGCGTTATGTTCTAGGTTCTAGGTCCGAGAGGTTCCAGGTTCGAACCTTGGCTTTAGCATTAATACAAAAAAAGAAAAAAACTAAAAAAGACATAAACTACAAAAAAAACTAAAAAGAAAATACTAAAAAAATAAAAAAGCTAAAAAACTAAAAAAAACTAAAAAATGGTAAAAAACTAAAAACATAAAAGTAAAAAAAAAAAAAAAAACTAAAAAAGGGTAAAAGCTACAAAAAACTAAGAAGAAAAAAAACACTAAAAACTAATAAAAAAACTAAAAAACTAAAAACTGAAAAAAAACTAAAAAAAGGAAAAAAACTGACAAATAAAGGAGAAAAAGAAAACTAAAAAAAACTAAAAAAGGTTAATTTATTCAAGCCGAAGTAGCTGAGTTAGTAAAGCGTTATGTTCCAGATTCTAGGTCCGAGAGGTTCCAGGTTCGAACCTTGGCTTTAGCATTAATACAAAAGAAGAAAAAAAACTAAAAAAGGAAAAAAAACTAAAAAAACTTAAAAACAGGTAAAACTACTAAAAAAACTAAAAAAGCTAAAAAAATAAAAAAAACTAAAAAAAGTAAAAAACTAAAAACTAAAAAAGAAAAAAACTAAAAAACTAAAAAAAGGGTAAGAACAGCAAAAAAACTAAAAAGATAAAAAAAAATAAAACTAATAAAAAAAACTAAAAACTGAAAAAGAAAAAAAAACTAAAAAAAGGAAAAAAACTGAAAAGTAAAGGAGGAAAAGAAAACTAAAAAAATAAAATAAAAAAAATAAAAAAGGTAAAAACTACAAAAAAAACCAAAAGGAAAAAAGAAAAAATACTAAAAAGCTAAAAGAAAGATATAAACCAAAAAGAACTAAAAAAAAAAAAGGAAAAAACAAAATATTTATTTCATCATATACCAATTCAAAAACGAATGTATATACAGACCGACACCTAGTTGGTGGGGCGCTTTGCGCAACCCAAGCCCCCCCCCCCCGCACGCGTAAGTCGTTACGCGCCATTGTAGTTGTGTCCCTGTGTCCCACCTGTGAATATATATATTTATATATATATATATATATATATATATATATATATATATATATATATATATATATATATATATATATATATATATATATATACTAGCTGTTGGGGTGGCGCTTCGCGCCACCCCAACACCTAGTTGGTGGGGCGCTTCGCGCCCCCCCAAGCCCCCCCGCGCGCGTTAGTCGTTACGCGCCATATTAGTTACGCGCCATTGTAGTTGTGTCCCTGTGTCCCATCTGTGAATAGAGATGGATATAAATATATGTTTTTAACTACGTAAAACATGCGAATATACAACATTCTTCGATACCCCAACATATAGTTGGTGGGGCGCTTCGCCCCCCCCCAAGCCCCCCCGCGCGCGTAAGTCGTTACGCGCCATATTAGTTACGCGCCATTGTAGTTGTGTCCCTGTGTCCCATCTGTGAATAGAGATGGATATAAATATATGTTTTTAACTACGTAAAACATGCGAATATACAACATTCTTCGCTGTCCCATTGTCTGTGCATATAAATAGATTGTCAGGTTTACTGACTCTTGAACATGCAACATATAATTGTCCATGGGAAAAACAATCCGTATTCAGATCTATACCTCATTATTCTAATGATGTGTCCCTGTGTCCTGGTCGTCATTTATATTCCCTGTGTCCCGGTCGTCATTTGTGTCCCGGTGTCCCACTTTGTAATTTCTCTTTGAGTGTCCCGGTCGTCATTTATATTCCCTGTGTCCCGGTCGTCATTTGTGTCCCGGTGTCCCGGTCTGTAATTTCTATTCGAACAATCCTTGTGTCCCGGTCGTCATTTATATATCCTGCCTGTGCCCCCGGCGTCCCCGTTGTAGTTGTGTCCCTGTGTCCCGGTCGTCATTTATATTCCCAGTGTCCCGGTCGTGATTTGTGTCTGGGTGTCCCAGTGTGTAATTTCTCTTTGAGGTTCCCGGTCGTCACTTATATTCCCTCTGTCTCGGTCGTCATTTGTGTCCCGGTCTGTAATTTCTCTTTGAGTGTTTTTTCTTTTTAGTTTTTTTTTTAGTTTTTTACCTTTTTTCTTTTTTCAGTTTTCTTTTTCTTCTTTATTTTTCAGCGTCACTATGAAGTACATATCGACGAACCTTTGTTTTTTAACTTAAATCTGGTAGGCATTGATGACCTTATCCAAGTCAAAATCCCAAACCCAATAGGTTCTTCAGTCATTTTACAATTAAACATTTTTTCCGTGAACAAATGTCTTAAATACCGTTAATGACGTCACCGTCAAAGCAAAAATGACGACAACTAATTTCATGACGTCAGCCGACACAGAAACATGACGTCACCTGATCCACAGATCCACAGACAGACAACTTATTTTTATATATATAGATATATATATATATATATATATATATATATATATATATATATATATATATATATATATATATATATATATATATATATATATATATATATATATATATATATATATATATATATATATATATATATATATATATATACTAGCTGTTGGGGTGGCGCTTCGCGCCACCCCAACACCTAGTTGGTGGGGGCGCTTCGCACCCCCCTCAAGCCCCCCCGCGCGCGTAAGTCGTTACGCGCCATATTAGTTACGCGCCGTTGTAGTTGTGTCCCTATGTCCCACCTGTGAATATATATATATATATATATATATATATATATATATATATATATATATATATATATATATATATATATATATATATATATATATATATATGGTAAAGATGAATTATATAATTGTTTAGTTCATTCAGGTTTTTTGCAATGTGTTAATATTTGTGATTTGGTAAAATTTATAATATTTAGTTTACCTATTGTTGCTAAAGGGAGGGATATATTAACAGGATAAGCTTGTTTTGGTTTTACTTGGTTGTTTTACATTTGCTGTTTTTTTCATAGACATGTATTTTGGGGGTGATACCTGACGCGGGGATGCCATGGATATTCTGTGGTAGCCACAACACTGTGCTGGGTAGAGAATTTAGAGTGGCGAAACCCTATATAGGCCAGTGTATTCTCCTGATGAGCCCTTATGTTGGGTGTTGCCTCTGAATTATTTGTCTATATTATTTTTTCTATGGTTTGGTAAATGACGACTTATACTTATTGACGACATGACTGCCTGTCCATGGATTATTCTTTATGGTTGATTGTGTGTGGCTATGCTGTTTGACCTATGTGATTGTATGGATGAGTAGGGTTAAGGCCTCATTCAAGTGCTGGTCTATATTAATCACTAATTTAGGAAAACAGTCTTCCTTTTCTCCTTCTGTCTCCTTTTTTTTTTTTTTTTTTTTTTTTTTTTTTTTTTTTTTTTTTTTTTTTTTTTTTTTTTTTTTTTTTTTTTTTGTGTTTGTGCTGTAGCATTGGTGATTTCTCTTTTCATGATATATATATATATATATATATATATATATATATATGTTTTTAACTACGTAAAACTTGCGAATATACAACATTCTTTGCTGTCCCATTGTCTGTGCATATAAATAGATTGTCAGGTTTACCGACTCTTGAACATGCAACATATAATGGTCCATGGGAAAAAAATCCGTATTCAGATCTATACCTCATGATTCTAATGATTGCCCTTGAGCTTTGTTGATGGTGATTGCTAATTGAACATTCCCTGTGTCCCGGTCGTCATTTATATTCCCAGTATCCCGGTCGTCATTTGTGTCCCAGTGTTCCCCTTTTAGTTTTTTTTATTGGTTTTGACCTTTTTTAGGTTTTGTAGTTTTTTTCTTTTTTCTTTTTAGTTTTTTTGGAAGTTTTTATCTTTTTAGTTTTTTTATTTTTATTTATATTTTTTTAGTTTTCTTTTTCCCCTTTATTTTTCAGTTTTCTTCCTTTTTTTAGTTTTTTTTTCTTTTTTAGTTCTTTTAGTTTTTACCTTTTTTAGTTTTTTAGATGAAAATTTTTTTTAGTTTTTTTCTTTTTAGTTTTTTATTGGTTTTTACCTTTTTTTTAGCTTTTTTAGTTTTTTTCGTTTTTTCTTTTTACTTTTTTTTAGTTTTTATCTTTTTTATTTTTTTTATTTTTATTCTTAATTTTATTAGTTTTCCCTTTCTCTTCTATTTTTCAGTTTTCCCCTTTTTTTAAGTTTTTTTTTTAGTTTTTAGTTTTTTTTGTTTTTTAGTTTTTTCAGTTTTTTTTTAGTTTTTAGTTTTTTACCTTTTTTAGCCTAACCAGGATTTGAACCTGGGACCTTCATTCTCCGTTCTGACACCCTCTCTCACCGAGTGACTACTCCAGCATGTTCATTTTGGTGTTTTAAATGGTATATTATTAACCAAATTAATGTGCTTTACTTAGCATCGTCAAAGCAAAAATGACGACAACTAATTTCATGACGTCAGCCGACACAGAAACATGACGTCACCTGATCCACAGATCCACAGACAGACAACTTATTTTTATATATATAGATATATATATGTTTTTAACTACGTAATACATGCGAATATACAACATTCTTCGCTGTCCCATTGTCTGTGCATATAAATAGATTGTCAGGTTTACTAACTCTTGAACATGCAACATATAATTGTCCATTTGAAAAACAATCCGTATTCAGATCTATACCCCATTATTCTAATGATGTGTCCCTGTGTCCCGGTCGTCATTTATATTCCCTGTGTCCCGGTCGTCATTTGTGTCCCGGTATCCCAGTTTGTAATTTTTCTTTGAGTGTCCCGGTCGTCATTTATATTCCCTGTGTCCCGGTGTCCCGGTCGTCATTCGTGTCCCGGTCTGTAATTTCTATTCGAACAATCCATGTGTCCCGGTCGTCATTTATATATCCCGCCTGTGCCCCCAGCGTTCCCGTTGTAGTTGTGTCCCTATGTCCCGGTCGTCATTTATATTCCCTGTGTCCCGGTCGTGATTTGTGTCCGGGTGTTCCAGTCTGTAATTTCTCTTTGAGGTTCCCGGTCGTCATTTATATTCCCTGAGTCCTGGTCGTCATTTGTGTCCCGGTGTTCCGGTATGTAATTTCATCAGTTGACAAACATGACGTCAGTCAACAAACAACTTCATGACGCATACAGCTCAATCCTTATAATGACATATATATATCTTCTATATATATAAAAATAAGTTGTCTGTCTGTCTGTGGATGTGTGGATCAGGTGACGTCACCTGAAAAAACTGGATCAGGTGACGTCAAAACTGAAAAAACTAAAAAAAGGCAAAAACTACAAAAAAAACTAAAAACTAATAAAAAAAATAAAAAAGCTAAAAAACTAAAAAAAACTAAAAAAAGGCAAAAACTACAAAAAAACTAAAAACTAATAAAAAAGCTAAAAAACTAAAAAAACTAAAAAAAGGCAAAAACTACAAAAAAAACTAAAAACTAATAAAAAAAATAAAAAAGCTAAAAAACTAAAAAAACTAAAAAAACTAAAAAAAGGTAAAAAACTAAAAAAACTAAAAACTAAAAAAAAGGAAAAAACTGAAAAATAAGCTAAAATAAAGGTAAAAACCAATAAAAAACTAAAAAAAAAACTGAAAAAACTAAAAAAAGGCAAAAACTACAAAAAAAACTAAAAACTAATAAAAAAAGTAAAAAAGCTAAAAAACTAAAAAAACTAAAAAACTAAAAAAAAGGTAAAAAACTAAAAAAAATACAAAAAAAAACTAAAAAAAAGGAAAAAACTGAAAAATAAGCTAAAATAAAGGTAAAAACCAATAAAAAACTAAAAAGAAAAAAAGGAAAAAACTAAAAAAATTTTCATCTAAAAAACTAAAAAAAACTAAAAAAGGTAATATGCTTAAATCATCAGCATAATCTAAGTCCAGGAGCGTTCTTCCTCCCCATTTGATTCCATGGTCTCCAATTGCCTTTCCTGTGCTCCTTAAGACGAAGTCCATCAAAATGATCCATATAAAGGGGGATAGAAAACAACCCTGCTTAACTCCTGATTTAATACAAAACCAGTTGCTAACCTCATTTCCTACCTTAACCGCAGCAGTATTATTCTCGTACATAGCGCAAATCACTTTAATGTATTTTTCTGGTATACCATATAACGATAAGACCTTTGTTAACGCTGTTCTATCAACAGAATCGAAAGCTTGCTCATAATCGATAAAACTAAGGACCAAAGGTGTTTGACAACGAAGGGACTTCTCAATTATTAACCTAAGAGTGAAAACATGGTCGACACATCCTCTACCTTTTCTAAAACCGCATTGTTCTTCCCTTAAAACTTTGTCTACAGCATGTCTCAGTCTAAAAAGTATCATATTACTCAGTAATTTGCTACCTACAGAGACCAGACTAATGCCTCGATAATTCCGACATTCACTCTTGTCACCTTTCTTATACAGTGGTTTAATTAAGGTTTTCCTAAAATCATTGGGTACTTCCCCTTTTTCAAAAATCATGTTCATAATCTTCAGTAGCTTATTCCTAACCTCAGAGCCACCATATTTAAGGAACTCATTAATCATACTATCAGCACCTGGGGCCTTATTATTTTTTAATCCTTCTAGTACTGTCGCTAATTCTTCCTCACTAAACAAATCTTCCTTCACATCCAAGGTATCACAAACTTTTTCATTTTCATCTATATCTTTTCCTGCAACTGTATCTCGGTTTAGCACATTCTCAAAATGTTCCACCCATCTTTCTTTAACTTTTTCCTTATCACTAATTGTAACCCCATTTCTATCTTTAACTGGGACTAGTCCGGATCGGCTACTCCCTTTCAAATTATTAACATGCCAGTATAATATTTTACTATTATGCCGTCTAGCCGCATCTTCCAGATCCTCAGCAATTTTATCCATCGCCTCCATTTCACATCTCCTTAGTTCATATTTTAATGCTTTCTCCACTTTCTTTACATTCCTTTTGTTTTCATACGACCTATCGCTCAGATAATTCTTATACAAACCCCTTCTACTCTCTATTAAACCTAAAGCTTTTTCACTAATATTCCTAGTTGCTGTCTTAGCACTCTTCCCTAGGACACCATCAGCAACGCATATGACGGGGACTGCCAGCATATGACGAAGGTCAAATTGTTAATCTTCCAACGTTTGTGGTATTAACGTCATTTATAACTGCATCTCGCAAATGAATGTATTGTTCAGAGCGGAGCTTGGTCTGATTCAGGCGGATATATAGCAAACGTTCTGATTCAATTTTAGCATACATATCAACGACAAATTGGTGAAACAATTCACGGCATTTTAAAATATAATTTTCTTCATCCTGCCGAATCATTAGTCTATAGGAATAATAATGCATTGCGCTGCATTTCTTATTCATTTCTTTGTTAGTGGCTGGATTCATCAATTTAATATTAAAGTGATAGCCGTCGGCTCCATCCCAAAAAATGATAGGATATTGTAGGACATCGTAGCATCGATGAGTTTCAGCAATTCTTAACAACTGAGCGTTTCACTTATGAAGAATAATATCTCGAGGTAAAAACTGATCACCGACCATAACGATTGCCACTTCGTCGATAGTTGGAGCATTGTATCTACGCACATGTTGTCCAGGAGGCGTTTTGTCAGCGGAAATAACAATTTTATGCGAATCAGTAGGCATCAAATCGATGGCTGTTTTGAACAGACGCACTAAATTATTATTTTCGTGGAAAAGATGTTGCAATTGGGAAACGATTGTCCTTTCAACGTTGGGAGAAATTTCGCAACGTGCATTCAATTCAGAATTTCTATCACTGATGAAGTACAATTGTAAAAATTTATGATTCTCGCCTGAGAATGGTGGAAGGGACCCTGCTCTATGATAAATTTGCCCTTTTACTTTGAAAGTAGACATAAATTGATCTGGATTTTCGGTTTGGGCTCCAAACGACGTAATTTGGAAACATGAGTTGTATTTTCTGATTTTTGACAAAAAATGCTTAGATTCTGACGTAGTTCCAGTAAGGAAAGTCTTCAATGGCTCTGGTGGTGCAGCCAATAGAGGAAGTTTAACTTTTTCTGAGGCGCAACACATTCCCATTGTTTCACCATTGAATTTCAAGGCCTTGCAATAGGGATAAATTTTAGACATTGTCCCGATTTGAACACATCTACTCAAGCTATAATCATCGACTGGGCTGTACCTGAATGCCAGGTGATAACTTTCAGGTTGCTCTGATTCCTTGGCACGCTTTCTTTTCTTACTTTCTCTATCAGCAGTAAGCCTGATTTCTTGCTGTTCTTGTGATTCCTCGGCACGCTTTCTTTTCTTGCTTTCTCTATCAGCAGCAAGCCTGATTTCTTGCTGTTCTTGTGATTCCTCGACACGCCTTCTTTTTTCACTTTCTCTTTTAGCAGCAAGTCTGCTTTCGCGTTGCTCTGGTAGTTCCTCGGCACGCTTTCTGTTCTTTCTTTCTCTATCAGCCTCAAGCCTGTTTCCTTGCTGTTCTTTTGATTCCTCGGCACGCTTTCTGTTCTTTCTTTCTCTATCAGCCTCAAGCCTGTTTCCTTGCTGTTCTTTTGATTCCTCGGCACGCTTTTTTTCTGACTTTCTCTATCAGCAGCAAGTTTTTTGGCATAGACTCTTTGAGCATCTTCATCGGCTTTTGCCATTGTAAGTTCATCAGTCATTTTAAACTTAAACATTAATAGATTTCTACGTGAACATATATGTCTTAAATATCTTTAATGACGTCACCGTCATAGCAAAAATGACGACAACTAACTTCATGATTAAATATCTTTAATGACGTCACCGTCATAGCAAAAATGACGACAACTAACTTCATGACGTCAGTCGACACAGAAACATGACGTCACCTGACAGACAGACACAGACAGACAACTTATTTTTATATATATAGAAGATATATATATATATATATAAATATATATATATACATATATATATATATATATATATATATATATATATATATATATATATATATATATATATATATATATGCGAATAAGAGGACAAGAAGATTTATATTGATTTTAAAGGAGGAGATGAATGGGAATTTAAATGACATTTTCATAGTCATTACCGTACCGAATTGAGGACCTAAATATAAAATGCATTCTCTTCATACAGCTCTGTAAAACCTTGCAATTTTTGAATTTCTTATTTTTCCCAAAGCTTTGTTAAATTCTAAACAAGATTTTGGATATGCTAAGCAACAGATATACTTACCTCAGCACAAATCCAGTAGAGGCTAATATAGCAGCGCCAAGCTCTATCAGTTTCTTCAATATTTATCCAAGTTTGATGATTCACCAAATATATTCCTAAATAGCATGCTTGGATGTATTTGTTTAATGCTTTTTTTTATTTTACTTCCAACTTAAGACTGTTTTATTTTCAAAAATAATAGAACTGTAATCTGACTGTTATTTCTGCTGAGCACAAGAATTTGAGAGCTTATTATGCTTGGAAATTTCTTAAAATCAGTAATGTTTCTTCTCAATGAACCTTTAAACTGGGGGAAATTAATTTTACTCACCATTATTTGATTGATGGTCATATCTATAAATTCAGCTGTCCTGTTGAAATGCCACTTAATCTTTACTGCTGGTGGGTAAGATTCAAGTACGCAAGGTAGATAAACAGTTTCTCCCTTTGAAGCAGTGACATCTACTCGTTGAGACTGAAGGCAAGTCGGAGACCCTGTAAAAGTTAAAAGTAAAACAGTTTATAGGCTGTCTTGGTATTTCAAGATTAATATGACAAATCTTAAATTTTCAAACACCCATTTTGGACTGAGAATATCTACATCAAGTAGAGAAGCAGATGGGACTTCTAATTGGACTCCACCTAGTGACATGCTATGATTTTAGTCATTATCTGATTACTTAGCCTTTCCCTTGTGCTCAGCAGATGGAGTGACGCTCAAAATGATAGTTTGGAGAAAACTATTATTCCAACATGGAAGCTCCACCTCCGTATTCTAATCATCAAAATATGTCTAAAAAGAGGCCTTGGAGCTAAATAAAACTCATAGAGAATAAGAACCATTTTGTGGCTATTTATTCTGTGTTTGAGCTTTTTTGGGAAAAAGGGAACCCTAAGATCTAGTCTTCAGGACACCAGAAAATATTATACCCGAATCAGCCTCACAAGAAATCATGCAGGTACAGTTTCGAATCTCTCTGCTCACTCTGACCTGTGTAAGAAAAGGGCTACATTTTTATGATTCGTATCCAACAAACTTAAATATAGTGTAAAATCAATCAAGTATTTTTGTTACCTAGAAAACTAAATTAAGGCACAAACAATATTTCGTTATCTGTTATTTTATTGTGCAACCAAGAAAATAAGCCCAATAAGCCAGAGACTACAAATTAAGAGACTATCAACCAAAATTTTCATGGTCAATTACCCTCAAGTGGGGTTTTACAGCTTTTTCCTTATCTTGAAAGCCAAGGAAAATTGCATTTTGTAGATGGTAGATGGTGTCTGTTAAGTTTTTCACGGAGATAATTTTATCGAACTAACATTTCTACACATCATCAACAGGTATATTTAAGCGAAAATTAAATATAAGAGGTTTTTTTTTTTAGTTGTGGAGTAGACCATGCCTCATCTAGTTGTCATTTTCTGCTATTTTTTGCTGTAAAAGGCGAATTTCAACCAAAATAGAGCCAATAAGCTAGACAATACAGACTAAGTGACCATCCATGATATGTCATTGTTAAAAAAATGTTTTGAGCAATAATGTACATTTGGCCTCCAAATACTTGCATATTAGCCAACAAAAATCTTATCAATGATGGGAGACCGATATATAATCATGAAAAAGTTTGAATAAGGGCAGAATTAAAACATAAGTTCAATGCTATACATTTTACATACATTTTAGACATAAAAAATCTTTTAAATTGTGAGATACCAGTATATAACCATGAAACAGATAGAATAGGCTCAGAATTAAAACGTAAGTTCAATACTACATTTTAGAAAAAAGTCAACTTAGTAATAAAAATAAAGATTTTGCCAGGCTGTATTGCGCTATAAAAAAAAACGAGTTAAAATCAACGAAAAAAAATTCTAATAGAAGGTACAAGCAAAATTATAGCTTGAGACGAATAAAACTTACTGTTTTGCAGTCTTTGCAACATTCAACTATAAAACTATCTTAAATAAATTGGCATGTGCTTATTAACTATATTCCAATGTTTGTGTAAAGCTAGCACCTTAACTGGGAATCTTTTCGTAGCATTCTCCTAAGGCTGGGAAAGCAGGACCATACAGGCTATACCACGGGTGATTCTCATTTTTTTTTTTTGATACAACTAAAAGTTTTTCAGTCCTATTATAGAATCTGAATTGATAACTAGTAAGCCTATATTTTCTACTTTGACTTCTTACATTTAGCCTAGAATCGAGTCGTGTTATTTGACAAAGTAATGTTTGGCTACAGGGAGAATCCTATATTATTGAAGATATCTTTCCTGGAGGAAAGACGAGTTTAAGAGGATTTTTTAGCCTCATGCCTGCAGTTCAAATAGTAAAATTTTAGGCCAATTAGAGTGGCAATTACATACCTCGGGAAGTACACGTATTATATCCCTACTGGTTGTTTGAAATCGGTAAGGACAGAACGCGTATAATCCATGGCGCGCTGAAGTTGATAGTGGCACCGTAGTACAAAAAGACTTATATCAGTGACGTCAGGATAAGTCCTGGCAATCCATAAGATTTACGAATATTTGAAGAAGAATTGTCCATGAAAGTGTGTTGACCATATATCTACGATACAATGCTCTTGGGGAAGCCAGTCGTGGCACTGGGTGGTACTGTACCTTCACGCTGGCATCATCAGACATTACTTGGGTAGTGTTATAGGACTTACACTGGTGGTAGATACTGCCTAGAGGCTCTACTGAACACCAGTAGTGAATCAAACACGGGTTTCCGAAGAGACGGGTTCATCCAGCCTACATAGTGGCCTATAAGATATCTTGCGGAAAAAGAGAGAGTTTAACACATTATTGCCAATTAAAATCTAATAAGCCTGGCTCTATTTAATAAAAAAATTTAGGTGTAGAACTTTATTAAGAGTATACTTCAATCTAAAATTCATGTAGAGAAATACCGAAAATTTGGTATCTTTAGAAAAAGTGTAAGCTAATGGCACACGAATTTACGAGAGTAACGCGTTCTAGATCTCTTAAAGAATTCTAAGAAGCTCTCTAAAAGAATGATGTGGACCAAGTACAGAGGATTACATAACAGATGAGTCAACAGGAAGTTTGCTTTCCTCAGTACCAACAATGAATAATTTGACCAAGATAAGGAAGAGCGTAAAATACGCTGAAAAGGTTTGAAAATAGCGTCACCTTTTTACGAGCAACATTTCGTTCAGCGAATAAAATGATTGATCCGTGCGTCAGAGCGTATTTTCCTACAAGCTCACGAATAGAGCGATCCCCAGTAAAAATGGAGGAGGAGACCAAAATAGACAATACGCCCTGAAAGAGTTATAACCTGACCGAGGAGTCCTAGCAAAAGAAACAGCAATGTAAGTAGAAAAGATAGAATCAGGAAACAGCATATCAAGCACAATGAGGGGGTGTTAAGAAGATACTGAGACTATAATTTATGAAGAACATGTTTGAAAAAATATAATAGACAAAAATACATTTAATAGAGTAAAAATACGGTTTGACCTCGGCGAAATTGCAACAAGATTTTTGCTGCACCATAATTATCAGAAAAATCAGCTTAATAAATTTTTTTTATTGGGGGAAAATAAATTTTTGTTATTGGGGGCAATAAAAACTTTTCGAGACTCATATTACAAGGCACCATTCCAAGCTTGATAGAAAATGAGTAATCGATCAAAAACGATTAAAACGAGTAGTTCATATAAGTCAACTTTCACAACTGGTTAAGTAAGATGAGGTACTTGACAACGTAAAATCTAATTTTTAACTTCATTTTCAAATTTTCCGCTATTCATTTCATAGGAAACGATAAAAAATACGACAACCTTTTAATTTCGAGCTTTAACCCCCTCCCCACCCTTTTAGGGTGGAAATGGGCATAATGGTACGGAAAATAGAAACCTGAATTCAGATTTGGTTCTGAATTCAGATCATGCTTGATTTGACAGGAAACGACAATTTGAACTCCAAGATATCTGTAACACAAAAATCGATTTTTCTTCTCTCTTCCCCTTCAAGGGCGAATTTGGGAAGATTGTGCAAGGGATATTTAGCTAGATTTTTTTTGTGCGTAATTCAGCCGATTTTTTCCAAAACAATTTGGAGTAAAAAAAATTCTGTTGCGATTGAGGTTTGACCATTTTTCCCGTATCTTTCCTGTACTAATGAGAAACTAGGCAAATTTGCCTGATGTCAAGCAAAATGAAGGGACAATGCTGTTTAGAGATAAAGTATATTCTAGCCAAAGAAATATGAAACAAACTTATCCATAGACTGAGATAGGAGAGAGTGATGAGAGGAGGCATCAAAGCAGACCCAGTGGCAGGAATAGTGTGGGTTCAATACCCAGCAGGGGTCCCGAAAAATTAGTCATGTGGATATGGCAAAAATGATGAACTACTATGCCCAAAAAGAAGAGGTAGACACAAAAGAATGAGGAGAGTATAGTCTAACTATGAGTATAGGAAAGACTGTAGGGCAACTAATCTTAAGAAAAGAAATAAAAGAAGAGACTATAACAAAGGATTTGTTTCTGATAAGATCAAAACTTATACCCTTAAGTTGGTTGGGCAAGGGATTCCACAATATACGAGCAAAAGCAGGAAATAGCTATTGATTCTCCAAAAAATAGCCCAAAAAGTATTCAAAAACTTTCTCTAAATGCCTAAAACTTACTTCAGTAGACAACTGGGCCGTGGTGACCCCAATTTACGAAAGTAAATTTAAGTTTTATTCCATCAGCCTCATGAGATAGGGTCAGCCAAATTTTTTTTAACTGAGTTGGAAACCCATAAGCAAAAAGTCTGGATTGAAGAGGATTCCAATATGCAACCAATAAAACATTTTAGGCGAAAGGGCCTCTACTATAGTTCCCAAAAAGACCCAAAAATGTTTTCTTTTCCGATCACCATGAAACTAATACCCTTGAATGTTTGGACCAAGGAAGCCCCAGTGCAAGAGAAAGCCCCAGTGCAATATGCAGTAAATCTAGCCTATTCGGAATTGAAAAAAAAAAATATGGACTTGTTTCTGATAGAAATGAATCACACATTCTTATGTTTGTAGGCCAAGGGGATAGTCCTTAATGACACATGTTATACTTGAGGACCTGAAAATGTGTTAAAAACTTTCTCTGATCAGCTTGGAAAGTGTATCTGTAGTTAATTGGCCGAAAAAACCTCAATGCATAAAAACATATATTTGGCTCAACAATGTGACCCAAAGAGGACGAAAAATTTTTCTCTTAGCGGCTTGAAACTCTTATGCGTATAAATTCCTAAATAGGGTCCAAAAAGAGCAAATGTTTTTGATTTCTGGTCAGTTTAAAACTCATGTCTGCAAGTCCTTGGGGCAAGGCCATAAAATCTTATATATTGCAATCTCCTAGTAACTTTTATTCATGCTCGTATCAGCTTTTTTATATCAATTTAACTTTTTTTGAAACTTTTTTTTTCGTTTGAATACCTCTTTTAAATTAATAAAGCCCAAAACAGAACAAATTTGCATTTGTACATTGCAATTCTTGCCTATTTTCTTAAAATTCAAATCAATGTACAAAAGACTGTTACCAGGAAAAACTTGAAAACCTAACATCCACCTTTTAGTGAAAAAACAGAGGATTCAAAGCCAAGTATATTGTTCTAATTCCAAATAAATATAATAAGGAACCTTACAGCACTATATTCTGTGACCTTTTTAAAAATGAGTTAGAAATTAAAAAATGATCTTCTAGTATATTTTCCTCCATCGTTCATTGCACAGTCGTATTCGCTTCATAGGAAATAAAAGATGTCGACCAAAAGGAGACACAAGTTTTATTACTGGATGTGATTTATTATACTCGGTGAAGTTTAATTTTCTTTCCCATTTTTTTTTTATATTCAAAAACTATCCTTTCTCTTAAAAATTACAATTCCCGTAATAAAAAAGTGGCTATGTCCCCTTCTTGCCCGCATTAATGTTTGACCAAAATATATTCCCCACAAATAAGGGATGCTATTGATAAATCTCCAGCATTCAACATTGATTTAAGAGAGCTCTCATGAACAGTTTTTAAAACTGTTTTGAAAACTCAAAACGAGAAAAAATTAGTATGAGCGAAGCTGATAGCCCCCATGCGTTCCCGAAACCAGAACACAATTTTCTCTTAGCTGAAGAAAAAAATCAACAACAAAGAAATGACCGTGGATTGTCAGGTTAATTGATATACTGACAAATGTTCCTTAAGGTTCTAATAGTTTTTTATTTATAAAAGTAAAAAAGACGAAAAAATTTCAAGCGTATTTTGTTTTCAGTGAGGCGCAAATTGTATTATGGTCTTGAGTACGCTTGGGGGTCATGATCTCTACTCATAATAATTTTTACTCGTTTTAAGTTTGATTCTGCTATTTATTGCAATTTCTGTTCGTTTCGAGTTTCGTTTATTTATTGATAGCGATTTGTAATACTTTACGCTTGGAGGATTTTTTACTTGGTTTTCGCTCAATTTTGGCTTAATGGTGCACTTTTCTTTCCTTTGAAAAAATTGTCTTGTGGAAAAAAATTTCTAAATTAATTTCTTTTCGTTTTTTATTGACATGGTTTTTTTCATGGAAAAATTAATATTGTATTTTTTTTTCAGTTTTCTTCCATAAGAATCCATAGTATGGGTCGCTCTTTGTATGTTGGAGGAACTTTTTCAACAATTTTAAATCCTGATACAAATAGTATTTTTTAATTCAATTTTATAGCTTCTGAAGTTGACCTGAAAAACAAAACTTAATATCATTCTCAAAAGATTCTATCTGAGCTCTTTGACATGCTGGATACACTTACACTCATTTTAATTATTTACATTGCAAGAGCAGAAGTAATAATAGCAATATCCCTAAAAGTTTCAACTTAATACCCCAGTCATTCTCGGTATATTGCTGAGGTGTCTTATGTCTTTTGGCTACCGTAAACACAATTCCTTTGATTTATTTTAATACAACATTTAGTTTTAAAGCGTAATGAGCTAATTGTATAATTGTGGGGCATTGGCATGCCTATTATCCCTAAGGACATAGTTGCTAGACCATTCTACCATGTTGAATAAATGACGTTCTAGGAATTTTGACTAGATGCCTTTGGAAAGTGAATGGACTTGAGGGAAGAGCTGCTTACAATCCAATGTCTTGTTACTCTTGTTACTCAAAGGGCACCAGACCCTTACGCTGTAATTGGAGTGCCAGCGGGAGGACTTTCCTCTTTATATATCTAATAAAAATATTTTAAACAATTGAAATTAAAGTGAAAATTTTTTAAATGTGTTTTGTTTTCTGTAAAGTGCAAATTACTTTCTGGCCTTAAGAAGGTATGGGGGTTGTCAAAGACGTAATTTCAAGAACTTTCAACTACGCTGAACAAAATGGCTATCTCAAAATTTTGATTAGATATGTCTCGGGAATTGATTGGCGTGGGGTAGGCTTGTTGCCATCCAATCACTTTTGACTGATAATAAGGGCATTAGTCCTTTCAATTTCTAATCGAATGAGCTTTTTGAAGTTTCTATGACAACAAAAGAACATCTCAAAATCTCTATCACATGCATTTCGGGAAAATATGAGGTGTGTTTGTTTGTATGGAGAAAGGAGGGTATCCACTTTGAATCTCATAAAGGACACTAAAACTTCTTATTACCAATCCAATGAGCCCCCTCCAAAGATTATACGATCACCCTTTCTATATGTACCTTATATTCACCCAGAGCATAACTTAAACCTTGTCCTGAGTGCTCTTGGGGGATGGGAGGTTGTCATCCTCAAAAACATAATTTACGGACCTTTTAGTTAAAAAAATGGCCTTCAGTTGAAAAAATGGAGGGCGTGGGAGGGGGTTGCTTGCCCTCTAATCACTTTTGACTACTAAAATGGGCATTGATCCTTTCAATTTCCAATCGAATCAGCTGTTTTTGAAGTTTCTACGACGACGCATGACCATCTCAAAATTTCTACCAGATACATTTCGCGAAAACACGAGATGTTTGGGGGGTAGCACCCCCTGATCGCTCTGAAAAAGGGACCTAGAACTTCTGATTACGAATCCAATGAGCCCCTCTGAAGTTTATATGATCACTCTTTCTATCTCTACCTTATATGCCCCCCACCCCAGCATAACATAACAATCTTGTCCTGAGGGATGTGGGGTTGCGTGGGAGCGGGTTTGTTGCCCTCCAATCACTTTCGAATATTGAAAAGGCACTGGTCTTTTCAATTTCCAATGGAATGAGCTGTTTTTGAAGTTTTTACGACAGAAAATGGCCATTTCAAATTTTCTATCAGAGGCATTTCGGGAAAATACGAGGTTTGGGGGAGGAGTTTATACGCTCTCCTATGACTCTGAATCACTAAAAGGGTACTAGAAGTTCTGATTATCCATCCAATGAGCCCCCTCCGAAGTTTATGCCATCATCTTTCCTGTATATATCTTATATGCTCCCAGGTCATAGCTTACAACCCTTGTCCTGTGGGCTGTGAGAGGGGAGGGGTGCTTATAACCCACAAAGGCATAATGGACCATTTAAATACGTTGACCAAAATGACTATCTCAAAATTTTGATTGGATGTTTTTGGGGAAATGATTGGCGTGGGAGCGGGGTTAGTTGCCCTCCAATCACTTTTGACAATTAAAAGGAACACTGGCTCTTTCAATTTCCAATCGAATGATCTGTTTTCGAAGTTTCTACGACAAATGACCATCTCAAAAGTTCTATCAGATGCATATCGAGAACATACGAGGTGTGGGGGGTACCCACCCTCCGATTACACTGAGTCTTAAAAAATGCACTTAAACTTCTGATTACAAATCCAATGAGCTCTTTCCGAAATTCATACGATCATCCCTTCTATATGAACCTTGTATGACCCAGGGCATAACTTACAACTCTTACTCTGAGGGCCCCGGGGGTTTGTCACCCTCAAAGACATAATTTCTGAAATTTTCGATTACGTTGAACAAAATGGCTAACTCAAAATTTCGATTGGACGTGTTTGGAAAAATGGTGGGCGTGGGAGGGAGTTAGTTACCCTCCAATCTCTTTCGACTGTTATAAAAGGGCACTACCCCTTTTAATTTCCAATCGAATGAACCCTTTTTTAAGTATCTGAGACTAGAAATGGCCATTTCAAAAGCCCTTTCGGAGCCCCTCCAAAATTTATACGACCACCCTTTCTATATATAACTTATATGCTCCCAGGGCATAACTTACAACCCTAGCCCTGAGGGCTGTGGAGGTATTCATCCTCAAAGACATAATATGTGGACCTTTCATCTGCGTTGAACAAAATGGCTATTTCAAAATTTTGATCAGATGTGTTTGGGGAAATGGACGGAGTGGTGGGTGAGGTGTAGTTTTCCTCCAATCACTTTCGACTATTAAAAAGTGCCCTAGCCCTTTCAATTTTCAATTGAACGAGGTTTTCCGAATTTTCAACGACAACAAATACCCATCTGTGAAATTTCTATGAGATGTATATCGGGAAAATACGAGGGGGAGAGGGTATCCTCTCTCTGATCACTATGAATCTTACAAAGGGCAATAAAACATCTGATTTTCAATCAAATTAGCCCATTCCAAAGTTTTTACGATCTCCCTTTCTGTATATACCTTTAATGCCCTACGGCATAACTTACAACCCTTGCCCCGGGGGCTCTGGGGGGATTATCATCCTCATGAACAGATTTTCCAGACCTTTCAATTATGTTGAACAAAACGGCTATCTAAAAATTTTGATTGGATGTGTTTGGAGAACTCGTGGGCGTGGGAAGAGGTTTAGTTGCCCTCCAATCTCTTTTGACTATTAAACAGGGAACTAGTACTTTCAATTTCCAATCGAATGAGCTCTTGTCGAAGTTTCTAAGACAACAAATGGCCATCTCAAAATGTTTGCCAGATGTGTTTCGGGACAACACGAGGTGTGTATGGAGGGGGGGGGGTATCCACCCTCTGATCACTCTGAACCTTACAAAAAGTACTAGAGCTTCTGAATATCGGTGTAATGATGCCCCTTCAAAGTCTATACGATCGCCCTGTCTATGTATACCTTATATACCTCAGGGCCTAACTTGCAACCCTTGCCCTGAGGGCTATGGGGATTGTTATCCTCAAATACATAATTTTCGGACTTTTCAACGTTAAACAAATGGTAATCTCAAAATTCCGATTGGATTTTTTTGGGGAAGTGGTGAGTGTGGGAGGGGCATTAGTTGCCCTCCGATCACTTTCAACTATTAAAAAGGGCTCTAGCCCCTTCAGCTTCAATCAAATGAACCCTTTCGAAGTTTCTACGACAACTCCCCCGATGCGAAGTGCCCTGGTCTAAACTAATACATGAATAATACATTTTGACCACATCGGTCTTTACTTAGGTAGTGCTATTGCGCTGCCTATGATATTACAGCTGATGATATACTATGAAGATTAATGGAAAAACTGAGATATACCTCATAATCGTAGAAAATCAGTACTTACGTAATACGTCCAACTGGATAGGAGAGCTCTCTCCAGTGCCACGCAAATTTGTTGCTGAACATGTATAGCTCCCTGAGGCCTTCCGTGTTACTTGTCGGATAACTAAGCTGTGACTGGTCAAGAAGTGGCCGGAGCCAATCTTGTTAGATAGAATATTACCCTGTAAGGAAGAAAAATTCATGAGCGAAAAAAAGCCGACTTTTATTCGAATCTAATGACACCTTTACTCTGAGACCCACTCAGCCGTCCTGGCCGAGTGGGTTGGTGTGCTGGATTCGGGATCCCTTGTCTGAGAGGTCGCAGGTTCGAATCCCAGTGTACCCAATTCTTCAGTTTGGGACGGGGGTCAGTGGCGTGACTCTGTAAGCTTAGCCAGAGTCGACCCAGCTCTAAGTGGGTACCTGGAGAAATCTGGGGAAGGTAAACAGGAAGGGTGTGCGAAAGCACAGGATGGCTGGCCCCCAACCCCCCATTGCACTTTCTGGCTGAAGGGCCAAGAAACGGAGATCAGCACCGCCGGTACGGATTGTAAAGTCTAATGCCGTATCCTTTACCTTTTTTTTATACTTCTTAAAAAGCTCATTTCCCTGCTTTATACAATATAGACCAAAGATTACGAAACACTGTGATTGGACCAAACTGTGACCTTTAAAATCAAATTAATAGAAGACTCTCTACAAATTCTGAGCCTTAGGAGGATCGGAATTTCCCCAAGTATTACGAGTTGGCAGTTTAATCCACAATTGATAGCTAACTATAAAACTTAGTTTAAATTTTGTTATTTAGAAAACAAGTCAACTTGAAAGTTTTATAGGAGGTTTAATGTGTACAGGCAAGGTTATGAATAGTTTTTTTTTTTATCAGGCTTGTCATGAAAACTAAGACAAAATCCACTAAAAACAATCAAAGCACTTATAGTAAAACAAGCCGGTTTTTTCTCAAAAGCTAAAAAGTCTGTTTTCCAAGCACAAAAAAACAACAATAAAAAACAAATATTATTCTGACACTACAGAAGAATAAATAAATGAACAAAAGTCAATAAGGAGTGTTGAATTTATGAGTTGGTATTCCTATAAGCCCTTCGAAGAAGTATTGTATTTTAAATGTCAAGAATGAGAGTTGAAGTTAGAACTTAGAGTTGCTTAGATTCTGGAGTTAAACTCCGAAGAAATAAATAAAAATATTAAACAGTCGACATCGCTAACACTGATCTGTAAAACTGGTACTTTTAGAAAATACGAGAGAAATTATGCAGATTTTTGGAAGTGACCTTCCCTTTTTTCATCAGGTCTTTGTATTTTGAAAATCAATAGTGATGTTTTGGCTAAAATCCTGTTGAAAAGGGATTTCTTCGGAACACTTGTGCATACACTGTTTCTTTCAACAGTTGGTTTATCCAAGTAAAACATCCGACGCTTGGTCAATAATGTTCAAGTATTTAAACATTTGCACTGTAAATACAACTCCTAGTAACCAATCACTGCACCAAGCCACCTGAGGCCAACACAGCTACGCGCGCTCCCCCTCCACCCCAATGTGTTCATAGCCTCCCTTGTTGCATCCTCCCAGGAACTTTCAATTTCATTCAAATCTTTCTTTAGGACATCCTCCCTCCCCAGCTGCGGACAACCTGCTTTCCGTTTCACCCTGGAAGGTTGGCCAAAAAAGACATTTTTTATCCGATAAACGTGCCCTAGCTATCTAAATTTTTTCACTAGAAAACTGGATTGAGTCACACTTTTCGTACATACAACTGTTTGAAATACGTTCACTCAGCCAGGTACCCATAACAGTCCATTGGCAATTTCTTTGGAAAACATCTAGCAAATCTTCATCTGCTTTTCGGAGCAGTTTTTTTTGCTTCAGAGCCATATTTGACCGCTATCATCACTGTAGCTTCAAAAATTCTAATCTTGGTTAACAAACTTATTTTCCTGTTCTTTCAATCTTCTTTTAACTGTGAAAAATAACCATTAGCCTTGTCGATTCTACTCTAATATCTTCACTGCTCCCACCGTCTCAACTAATAATACTGCCTAGGTAAGTGAAGCTATCGACCTGATCAATATTCGTAGTCTCTAGTATATATCGGTAATTCACAAAGCTTTGATCCAAGAATTTGCAAAATTCGATGAATCTCAAAATGATCAAATTCAAACCAAACGAAAAGTGTGATTTTAGCGACTTTTCTTGATGGAAAACAGTTTTTCTTTAGTAAAAAACTTTGCGAAGGATATTTTGCACCCTTTAGTCACAGCTGCCAAAACAAAAATCTCTGTAGGAGTCTTCAATCTGCCGAAGATTTATATATATATATATATATATATATATATATATATATATATATATATATATATATATATATATATAAATGTAAACATGACGACTTCACTTTCATCTAAGATACTACTATATTTTTAAAAGCCCCTTATATGATAATTTCAGAAAAAATAATTAAACATATAATCTTTAAATAAAAAAAAATGTCGTTTAAATGCTAACAATTCGGTAGACAGGCTGCATTTGTCGCAGGGGGAAATAATTTATGACCAATCCATTTTTCAATGGTCTTTCATTTGGGATTTGTTTCTTCGGTCATTCTTTTCCTTCTCGGCAAGCTACTAAAAAAGATTTCTTTTTTCTTTTGCAGTAAGGATGGTTTAGTGGAAATTTCTTCCGAAATGTCAGTTTTATTTTTTCGTCTTATTTATTGGCAGGATATTGCTTTAATTTTTTTCCCTTCTTCTTAATGTGTTGCTGTTCTTCGCCCCCCTCCTATGTCATGTGTAGTCAGTCTTATCTTAGAACGTATTTACGTAAACTGAGAACCATGAAATGGGTCCCAAATAAAGATCTTGTCTGTTAGTTTAAGCGTAAAAGAATTTTGTAGGCTTATTTTATTTAAAATCGGGTAATTATTTGCTAAAATCAGGACCCTAGGAAAAGTAATAGAATAATAACATAGATTATATGCATTTAGTGCATATATGTAGGCGTAGACGTATATATAAATATAAAATTTATATCTAGTATTAGTGAAAGACATCTTAAAATAATTTAACTCTTTGCAAAAGTAGAAAAATTTCCCTGCTTGTGTTCGAATCACAAAAAAAGCTGGCTCCTGTTTGGACAAGGTATTGACTGACCTGATTCACCTGGATGGATGGCAACCCTACAAGATGTTTAAAACGGATAAAAAAGCCTTAATTTCACGCGAATTATATCTAGTATTAGTGAAAGACATCTTAAAATAATTTCACTCTTTTCAAAAGTAGAAAAATTTCCCTGCTTGTGTTCGAATCACAAAAAAAGCTGGCTCCTGTTTGGACAAGGTATTGACTGACCTGCTTCACCTGGATGGATGGCAACCCTACAAGATGTTTAAAACGGATAAAAAGAACCTACATTTCACGAGAGTTTTCTTTTTTTCACTAAAACTATATTAAAGGTGCATTGACTTTCATATATATCTAAATGTTTTGGTCTGTTGATAGAATGTTTCCTAACTTCTCTTTTAAACATATAACAAAGAGACATCTCCATGAAAATTAAGTATCATATACTGCTTTATCATGGTTAGCTATCATGCTTTTTTTTCATTAACATAAAAGCCAAAAGGTTTTGATAAGCATTTTGATTTTTCAGAAAAATAATTCTCTAAGTATTACAAGGGAAAATAGAACGTGACATATTGAAAGTTGGATATACTTTCTTAGAAACAAAAACAAAGTGAAGCCTCAGGCTATCTAGCTGGTTTAGCTTTTGGAAACCAGCCAAAAAGACTGATAATATTTTCATATTATAGCAGATTACGGAAGATAGCGCATATGTCTTCCAGGTCCTTACGGCCGATCTTGAAGTTCTGGAGTAAACTCTAAGATACCTTCGTCAACGCAATAGTGTCTACTTTGCTTAAAGCAATGTGTTTCCCAAGTAGTTTTCTCCGCTAAATAGGGCTTATATACGGGGTCGTCAGATAGGGGTTATTTGATGATAATTTAAACATTCTAGTTTTTTTTTAAAGGACATAAAACCAATCAAAAGGAAACCCAGAGCCAATTCAACACATTTTCACCGCCCTGTTAAGGCGTAATCGAATATAGTATCAGACTAAGATTTCAAAATAGCCTCTTAAATTAAAATGGTTAAAAGGTCGAAAATATGAATGAGGTGTTCCCCTGAACACACCCATATATTTTCAAAAATGTGTTTTAGCACCAATAACGAAGATCATACTGTCTGTTTCTCATCCAATCAATAAAGCAAATAATGTAACGGAGAATTTTAAAGATAGTGAATCATGAATGAAAATAAAACGAATAAATCTGTTATATCTGATATATGCCCCCAACAAAACGAGAAAGAAGAATAAAGATAAAGTTTTGCTTACGCTACAAAGGAAAAACGGAAAACCAACAACAATCAAACAGTTCGTGGTAACGAGCTGTAGTAAGGAGCGATCCGGCTCAATAGTAACCAAAACTCTAAAAAATTGAATTTTGATATGAATAGCTACATCAAAAGAATTGCATTTTAATGCTGATTTTAAATATATAAGTTTCATCAAGTTTAGTCTTACCCATCAAAAGTTACGAACCTGAGAAAATTTGCCTTATTTAGGAAAATAGAGAGAAAATCCTACTAAAAGTCATAGGATCTTAACGAAAATGCCACCATCAGATTCAGCGTATCAGAGAACCCTACTGTAGAAGTTTTAAGCTCCTATCTAGAAAAATGTGGAATTTTGTATTTTTTGCCAGAGGACAAATCACGGGTGTGTGTTTATTTGTTTGTTTGTTTTTGTTTTTTTTTCTTTTCCCCAGGGGTCATCATATCGACCAAGTGGTCCTAGAATGTTGCAAGAGGGCTCATTTTAACGGAAATAAAAAGTTCTAGTGCCCTTTTAAAGTGACCAAAAAAATTGGAGGGCATCTAGGCCCTCTCCCACACTCATGTTTTTCCCAAAGTCAACGGATCAAAATTTTGAGATAGCCATTTTGTTCAGCATAGTCTAAAACCATAATAACTATGTCTTTGGGGATGACGTACTCCCACACAGTCCCTGGGGGAGGGGCTACAAGTTACAAACTTCGACCAGTGTTTACATATAATAATGGTTATTGGGAAGTGTACAGACGTTTTCAGGGGGATTTTTTTGGTTTTGGGGGTAGGGTTGAGGGGAGGGAGCTATGTGGGAGGATCTTTCCTTGGAGAAATATTTCATGGGGAAAGAAAAATTCAATGAAAAGGGCGCAGGGCGCAGGACGAATCTGGTCACGTTAGAAAAAAACTTCAAATTCAGAGCTTAATATACAATGCTGGGTGCTCGGAGCCTCTCTATTATGGGGTATAATTTGAAAATGACACAACTTTACGAGCGATAAAAAATACATACCACAACCATAACTCAACTAACGAAAGAACTGCTAAGAGATAATACAACTATAAAGCGAAAACAGGTGAAAACTAACGGGAAAATAAACGAACTAAGAGGTGGAAGGGGCCCAGAGAAGAAATATAATCCTTTTCCAATTTTGAGCCTAACTTCCGCAAAGGAGTAATAATGTCAAAAGCCCCGAAATACCGAATTATTTTCTTTTTCCTATAAGACCGGGGTAAATGAAACAGAAACTTACAATAGCAGAAAGATAATATACACAATTCAGCCAGATCTTGTCTTTTTTTCAGGATAGGTGAAATACCAGATAGGAAAAGTATTGAATGGTCGCAAAAACTAGTGTATAGCAATGCAAGCGCTTTTCGATAATAATGACCACGATTAGCTACTATTTTACCATAACCGCTTACGAAACTCTAAAAAACGGAATTTTGATGCTAAAATATACATCAAAAGAATCAGATTTTCATGCTTATTTTAAATATATAAGTTTCATCAAATTTAGTCTTTGTCATCAAAATTTACGAGCCTGAAAAAGTTTGCCTTATTTTAGAAAATAGGGGAAAACACCCCCTAAAAGTCACAGAATCCTAACGAAAATCACACCATCGCATTGGGCGTATCAGAGAACCCTACAGCAAAATGTGGAATTTTGTATTTTTTGCCAGAAGACAAATCACGGGTGCGTGTTTATTTGTTTTGTTTTTTTTTCCCCAGGGGTCATCGTATCGACCAAGTGGTCCTAGAATGTCAAAAGAGGGCTCATTCTAACGGAAATGAAAAGTTATAGTTCCCTTTTTAAGTGACCAAAAAATTGGCGGGCACCTAGGCCCCCTCCCACGCTCATTTTTTCTTCAAAGTCAACATATCAAAATTTTGAGATAGCCATTTTTTTCCGCATAGCCAAAAACTATAATAACTATGTCTTTAGGAATGACTTACTCCCCCACAGTCTCTGGGGGAGGGGTTGCAAGTTACAAACTTCGACCAGTGTTTACATATAATAATGGATATTGGGAAATGTACAGTCGTTTTCAGGGGATTTTTTTTTTGGTTTTGGGGGTGGGTATGAGGGGAGGGGGCTATGTGGGAGGATCGTTTCTTGGAGAAATATGTCATGGGGGAACAGAAATTCAATGAAAAGGGCGCAGGATTTTCTAAAATTACTATAAAAAAACAATGAAAAAATAAACATGGAAAAGTTTTTTCAATTGAAAGTAAAGAGTAGGATTGAAACTTAAAACGAACAGAGATTATTACGCATATAATGGGTTCTAAAAATACTTTAGCATAAAGAGCGAAGTATTTAGGAGGAGATAAATACCTCGCTCTTCATGCTATAGTATTTTTAGGAATTTAAACTATTTATTCTACGGCCTTTCTGATTCAGGGGTTATTCTTAAAGAATTGGGACAAAACTTACGATTTAGTGTAAAGAACGAGGTATTAACGAGGGTACAAACCCCCTCATATACATAATAAAAATTAAAGAATATAAAAGTTTGTTACGTAAGTTAATTCTTAAGTTACGTATATTTTTTACTAATAAAAAATTCGTTAAAAATTAAAATTTATAGTTGCCTTTTTATGTAACCGAAAAATTGCATGGCAACTAGGCCTCCTTCCCCATCCCTTATTTCTCAAAATCGTCTGATCGAAACTAAGAGAAAGCCGTTTAGCCAAAAAAGGAATTAATATGCAAATTTCATTTTAATAATTTATGTGTGGAGAGCCGAAATCAAACATGCATTAATTCAAAAACGTTCAGAAATTACATAAAAAAATTAGTTTTTTTAACTGAAAGTAAGGAGCGTCTTTAAAACTTAAAACGAACAGAAATTACTCCGTAGATAAAATGGGTTGTCCCCTCCGCAATCCCTCGCTCTTTACGCTAAAGTTTGACTCTTTGCCACAATTCTGCTTTTTAAGACAATGAAAAGCTTTAGCGTAAAGAGCGAGGGATTGCGGAGGGGACAACCCATTTCACATACGGAGTAATTTCTGTTCGTTTTAAGTTTTAAAATCGCTCCTTACTTTCAGTTAAAAAAACTAGTTTTTTTATGAAATAATTAAAGAGACCTAGGGTCACTACTTTATGCAAGTTCCGCTTAGTTCTTTTCAAGTTCAATATGGCATTAAAAAAGATATAAAAATACACTTAACACAATTCCCTGTGCACCGATACTCGTTTGGGCCCTTAAATAATATATACACTAAACACAGCGCGGACTCTTCCCTTCTCCAATTTCCGTGCCGAACAATAAATCTAATAATACCCTTCCTCTGGTCCTACCCTTTAAATTATCAAACAGAAATATAATAGATAATAACTATATCAAAATAATCTAAGCATAATAATAAAATAAATAGATCTAAAAAATTTGATTCTCTAGAAACTTAACTCTCTTTTGAAAAGAGCTGAGAGGTGTACATGATTTTAGCTTTTTTGATAGTGCATTTCACTCTCTAGAACAAACAATATTAGGAGAAAAATCTGACCTAGCGGTTGGTTTTGGGGGCATGTAGATATCAGATAAAGATTGTGTATTTAAACCATGGATTTGCGAAGTTAAATTGAAAAGACCTTTGAATAGCGATGGGAGTTTTCCTTAAAAATAATTCAAACAAAAAAAAGTGCAAGATATTCTTTAAAGCGATGCCATTCATAAACTTTTTTTGTGGTGGACCTTAAAAATTTGAAGGGCATTATCGTGAAGTGAGTTTAGTCTCTGTTAACGTGTTTTGAAAGTGCATTGCTAAACCATACAACAAAGTTGAAGGTAAGGCTTAATAAGTGAATCGGGAATCAGGATCAATATTTTTGTTGGGAATAGATGACTGAGTTTTTTTTCAAAATTCAATGGTTCCTAGAAAGCTTCATCTCGACACTTTTTATGTGGTGTCTGAATAAGGAATTTTCTATGATTAAAACTATTTGCTATCGAACGTGTCAACCCTTCTAGCACTTGGCCACGAACCCCAATATGATCAAAGCTGCAGGTAAAGCACCCGAATATATTATTCTGTTGACAAAACTTAATGAAGCAAGGATGCTTTCGGTCGAATAGTCAGCCCTTAACCCGAGTTCGTGGCTGTTAAAGAATCTTTTAGCCTCTAAATGCTGGTAAAGCTGGTTTTTCATATGCGTTTCAAAACCTTTCGAGAAAACTAATAAGATTGATATTGTTCTATAATTTGCTGTGTCTGTGTGACATCCACCCTTGTGAAGAGCTATTATTCTTCCCTTCTTTCCCTTCTTTAAAATTTTAGGAAAACCCCCTTTATTTAATTAAAGATTTACAAGGTAAGTTGGAGGCTCAGCAGTGGTCTTCACCACTGTTTTGAGTGCCCTTGTGTAGACCAGGTCGAAACCAGAAGCAGAAGAGCCCTTCAAATTTTTTACAAGAAATTCAAGCTCATCTGTTATTACTAGGCTCACCGTCATTGATTTCATCGACTTCAGGCCAAGATAATCTTCGTATGATTTAGCTGGGGTCCTGACAGAATTTTCAGTGGTCTGGTCAATACTTGCAAAAAAAAATGCACTAAGCGGTGTGGCAATCTGTGTAAGCTTGGTAATTTCTTCATCATTAACGGCCAGTTTTGCTGGTAATGTTTAAGACTCGCGGGTGGCTATAGCACTGAATCAATAATTTGCCAAACTCTTCGTCCATCCTTTCCACTTTCCTTCAGATTTTGTTGCAGGTAGCCACTATTTGCTCTTCATAAGATAGTCCGAGGGACTTTCCTTTATTTATCATACTCCTGCAGTCGTTCTAGGCTATGGCGGCGTCTATAATCTCCCCTAAGGTGGTTTTTCTTGATCACATAGGCCAGAAGACCATCCGTCACCCATGGTCCAATTGGCTAGTCTTTTTATCGTTTATTACTTCTCGGCTCTCTCAAGCAACTTTTACTGTATACATCCAGGAATGTAGAGTGAGCGATTAGCATTTTATTACTGATACTTTCCAAACGCGGTTGTGACACCTTGGATGTGAAGAAAGAATGATTTTGAGAGGAAGAATTAGTGACAATTCTAAAAGGTTTAACAAAAAATAATAAGGCTGCAGGTGCTGATAATGTTGTAAATGAGTTTCTTAAGTATGTTTACTATGAAGCTAGAAATAAGCTACTGAAGATTCTGAATACCGTTTTTGAAAAGGGGAAGTACCTAACGATTTTAGGAAAACCCAAATTATACCCCTATATAAGAAAGGGCATACAAGTGAATGTGGTAATCATAGAGGCATTAGCCTGATTTTTGTAGGTATTAGATTACGTACTATGATGATAATTTTTAGACTTAGGGATGCTGTCAACAATGTTTCTAGAGAAGGACGGTGCGGAAATGGAAAGGGTAGAGGATACTTCAATCGAACTTACGCTCTTAGGTTAATAATTGAAACGTGCCTACGTTATCAAACATCATTTGTTCTTAGTTCTATAGATTATGAGCGGCACCTGATTAAGATGATAGACGAGTTTTAGTAATGGTCTTATCCCTGATTAAAATAAAATAATTGTGGGCATCAAGCCATGGCTAATTGTAGAAAAAGCCAAGACAGATAGTCCAATTGAGTAAGAGACAATTCTGGCATTAACCCCCTTATTAGAGCAAATCTTTGCCAACCATCTATACAATAAACTAAAAATGTGTTTTTTTTTAATAGTTTGGTAATTCTCATAGTCATTTATGGACATTGAACATGGACACTGAGGACACAATCCGAAAGAAAACTTCTAGCTTTCAAGATGAGATGTCTCCGTCGCATTGGTAGAATCAGATACACCGATCGAAGTAACCTCAAGAAACTGCAACCGCATTGGTTCAGTCACGTCAAGCTAATAGAGCCAAGCGGCTTCCCCAAAATTGCATTTGAAGGATCTGTGCTTGGCCTTCATCCACGAGGCTAATGTGCTGCCTGGCCATATCTTTCAAATACTTGGCAATTTTCTTCATGGACCTATTTTTTCACCTCCATAACTCATATTTCGGGCCTTCTCTACTTTCCACTAACTTTAGTATGATCTATCACTCAAAAATATTGTGCAGACACCTCCTAGCTCCTACCGAGCTTGAGCCATTTTCTGAAATATTTCCACATACGCCATTCTCAGCACCTTATCAATACTTAAAAGATTTCTTTTTCATCATTAGCCCTAATCCTCACACATACAGGCTATTCTCCTTTCCTGAATACATAGATTTTATACCACTTTAGTTCTTGTTTCCTATCTTCGTGACATAAGTTTCTAAAATTCCTAACAAGTACTGTTTTAAACGTCTGCATTTATAAGAAAAATTTCAATATGTTAAAGTTTTATAACTTGCTAGGGCTCCAAGTCTTAAATTTCCCAGTCCTTGAACCATTAAAGTTGTTATGGCCTTGAAAAAAAGTAATGGATCCCAGAAGTGCTGGACAGGATCTAACAAGTTTTAACAAAGTTTAAACAAAGCAATCAAACAGGTTTAGAAGTGGAGCGCATGAAGTCTTCGGGTCTTCCAACCGAATGGAGGTTTTGTAAAATCACTGGCCCGTCTTGGTCATTACATACTACCGCACAATGGTATTAAACTAAATGGTAATACACTACTATACCTGGTTATGTTCTTCCATCGAAGTCAAGAGTCAACGTCCTGCACAAGCAATATTAAGGCTATTACCTCCAACTTATTATTTTTTTCATACCTGCATGTGGTATGTTATAATGTTGAGGAAGCCCATAATGGAGAATTAAACTATCCTGCCTCCAAAAGCCTGCCAAGATAAGAAAACCTTACATATTATCAATTAGTCAATATCCAATACAATGCTGTTTCGCTCAATAAGCTATAGTTTCCGTGAGGTTGTGGCACTGCTCATACTGACCATTCAGGGTTGTATAAGTAACTGTTTTGAATAGGCATGTCCATGGGACATACACCCTGACGGCACTATGAGGACAGACAACAATAATTTCTCTTTCGACGTTAGGGATGGAGGAAGGAGCTTAAGACGTAGCTACTACTACTACCACTAATGACTCACTGCAGCACCAAGCCACCTGAGGCCAACACAGCTACGCACGCTCCTCCTCCAACCTAATCTGTTCAAGGCCTTCCTCTTTACACCCTCCCAGAAAGTTCCCATTTCCTTTAAATCTTTATTTATGACACCCTCCCAACCCAGACAAGGACGACCTGCCTTCCGTGTAGCCCCAGACGGTTGGCCAAAAAGGACAATTTTCGGCAATCTGTCATCCTTCATCCTCAGAACGTGGCCTAGCTATCTCAACCTTTCTTTCATTATACCCTAGAAAGCGGGATTGAGCCACATTTTTCGTACAAACTACTGTTTGAAATACTGTCAGTCAGCCGGGTGCCCAGAACAATCCGTCGGCAATTTCTCTGGAAAACATCTAGTAAATTTTCATCTGCTTTTCTTAGCGCCTTTCCTGTGCTCCTTAACATAAAGTCAATCAAAATGACCCATAAAAAAGAGGATAGAACACAACCCTGCTTAACTCCTGATTCACTACAAAACCAGTTGCTAACCTCATTTCCCACCTTAACCGCAACAGTATCATTCTCGTACATAGCATAAATCAATTTGATGTATTTTTCTGATATACCATATAAGGATAAGACCTTTGTTAACGCTCTTCTATCAACAGAATCAGAAACTTGCTCATAATTTATAAAACTGAGGACCAAAGGTGCTTGACAACGAAGGGACTTCTCAATTATTAACCTAAGAGTGAAAACTTGGTTGACACATCCTCTACCTTTTCTAAAGCCGCACTGTTCTTCCCTTAAAACTTTGTCTACAGCATCTCAGAGTCTAAAAAGTATCATATTACTCAGTAATTGGCTACCTACAGAGACCAGACTAATGCATCTATAATTACGACACTCACTCTTGTCACCTTTCTTATACAGTGGTTTAATTAAGCTTTTCGTAAAATCAGTACTTCCCACTTTCCAAAAAATATGTTCATAATCTTGAGTAGCTTATTCCTAACCTCAAAGCAGCCATATTTAAGAAACTTTTTTTACTTTCTCTTTCAGCAGCAAGTCTGGTTTCGCGTTGTTCTGGCAGTTCCTCGACACGCCTTCGTTGACGTAAATTGCACATTCCTAATCTGGTCCTTTCTCTTTGAACCGCAAGCCTGGTCTTGCTTTTTGGTAAAATTCTATAACATTGACAGTTGGAGAAATCTCCACGTGCCAAGCTTGCTAAAGCTCAACAGTTTATAATAAACCTCAAACTTTAAGTATGTTTTTTAAGGTTTTCAAATTACATTAATCTATTGTCAAAATATTTCGAAATATTTATGCAATTCCCAGTTTTTTACATTTAAACCCTCAACACAAAAATACATACGACTTATTTTTATATATATAGAACATATAATCTGGCGTAACAGACATAGTGTAACAGACACACCCCAACACCTAGTTGGTGGGGGCACTTTGCGCCCCCCCCCCAAGCCCCTCCGCGCGCAAAAGTCGTCACGCGCCATATTAGTTAGGCGCCATTGTAGTTGTGTCCCTGTGTACCACCTATGAATATAGATAGATTTATATATGTGTTTTGAACTACGTAAAACTTGCGAATATATAACATTCTTGGCTTTCCCATTGTCTGTGCATATACAAAGCCTTATGTACTAATAATGACGTCATATGCAAACGCTCTTTTTACAAACAAACAAACATGAATACACACAACTCGTTTTAAATAGATAGATAGATAGATAGATACAATACAAATTAACTGCGTAAAACTTGCGAATATACAACATTCTTCGCTGTCCAATGGTCGCTGCATATAAATAGATTGTCAGGTTTACCGACCCTCAAACATGCAACGTACAATTGTCCATGGGAAAAACAATCAGTATTAAGATCTATACCACATTTTTCTAATGATTGACCTTGAGCTTTGTTGATGGTAATTGCAAATGCTATTCGAATTGGGAATTGAAATCTTTTAAATTGAAAAGGCAGATCCGTTGGAATCATGGGAATGCGAGGAATAAGAACAGCCTCACCCTCAAAAGGCCCTGTCAAGATTGTGGCCTCTATTACGTTTTCCATTGTTTTTTTTACGGCAAGTCGCGTGCCATTGCAAAGCTTTGGTGGGTTGATATTTCTTAACAGTATTATTGGTACGCCTATTTTTAGTTGTAGCACGTGTGGTGGAAACCCTGAAAGATCCACGGAATTTAAAAATTCAGATTGATAATTAACCGCCTCATTTGGTTCCAAAGCTGTGTCGACTGACTTGTAAAAGACTGCCTGGTCTTGAATCCTGGTCAAAACAATATTGTTGATTTCGTGGACGTCTATATTTTTGTGTGCAAGAATCGCTCTTTCACTTAGCCATTTATTATTTTTATAATTGTTTAGAATATTCGGAAATACTTTTTCAATCAATTCATTTTTGGACGTCACTAAATTACATAATTCAGCAGGTAGTTGTATACGTCCTGAAATTGAGTCTACTGGGAGCTTTCCGTTTCAAATTGCCAGCAATTGATCTGAAAATGTTTGACCAGAGTCATCGTTTTGCAATCGGACACGCAGATTTGTAGTTAATTTTAATGTTTTTACGTGTGCCCATAAATTAGAATTTTTCAAGCAAGCATTCATTTCGTCTGCAGGGGTTGATCTAGGTATTATAGGTAATGTTTGCCTGAAATCTCCCGCAATGCCAGAATCAGTTTTATCACAAAGTTTTACCAGTACCTCCTGGCGCATCCAAAAAGAAAGTTTCTCCAACGTTGTTATCGACACAATGCATTATCGTATCATAAATGTCTTTTTGTTCCGACGTTAACTTGGAAATTTTATTTTGTACATACGACAATAGATCACTCGTACTGTAACTTTGTTCACGATCTATTTCTACACATGTCGAAACAGCAGAGGTACGATTAGGTGAAGGCATTCCCAAATCCTTAAGAGGTTTGTTTGCCATACATACGCACAAATCTATCTTCTATATATATAAAAATAAGTTGTCTGTGTGTGTGTGTGTGTGTGTCGAGTGACGCCATGTTTGTGTGTCGACTGACGTCATGTTTGTTGATTGACGAAATTATACACCGGGACATCGGGACACAAATGACGACCGGGACACCGGGACATCTAAATATATAAAAATAAGTTGTCTGTGTGTCTGTGTGTCGAGTGACGTCATGTTTGTGTGTCGACTGACGTCATGTTTGTTGATTGACGAAATTACACACCGGGACATCGGGACACAAATGACGACCGGGACACCGGGACATAGGGAATATAAATGACGACCGGGACACTCAAAGAGAAAGAGACCGGGACACAAGGAATGTTCGATTAGCAATCACCATCAACAAAGCACCGGGACACAAATGACGACCGGGACCAAAATGACGACCGGGACACCGCGACACAGGGAATATAAATAACGACCGCGACACTCAAAGAGAAATTGCAGACTGGGACACCGGGACACAAATGCCGACCGGGACACAGGGAAACAACAACAACGGGGACGCCGGGGGGCACAGGGGGATATATAAATGACGAAAGGGACACAGGGAATGTTCAATTAGCAATCACCATCAACAAAGCTCAAGGGCAATCATTAGAATAGTGAGGTATAGATCTGAATACAGATTGTTTTTCCCATGGACAATTACATGTTGCATGTTCAAGAGTCGGTAAACCTGACAATCTATTATATGCACAGACAATGGGACAGCCAAGGATGTTGTATATTCGCAAGTTTTACGTAGTTAAGAATATATATATATATATATATATATATATATATATATATATATATATATATATATATATATATATATATATATATATATATATATATATATATATATATATATATATATATATATATATATATATATATATATATATATATATATATATATATATTCACAGGTGGGACACAGGGACACAACTACAAAGGCGCGTAACTAATATGGAGCGTAACGACTTACGCGCGTGGGGGGTTACAGACCGGGACACAAATGACGACCGAGACAGAGAGAATATAAATGACGACCGGGATACTCAAAGAGAAATTACAGACTGGGATACCGGGACACAAATGACGACCGGGACACAGGGAATTTAATGACGACCAGGACACAGGTATATAAGAAAATCATTCAAAGACAAATTCTTAATTATAACATGACTGAAGAACCTACAATAGCAACAGCCGAGGAAGCTGCTCAAAGAGTCTATGCCAACAGACTTGCGGCTGATAGAGAAAGTAAGAAAAGAAAGCGTGCCGAGGAATCACAAGAACAGCATGAAAGCAGGCTTGCGGCTGATAGAGAAAGTAAGAAAAGAAAGCGTGCCGAGGAATCACAAGAACAGCATGAAAACAGGCTTGCGGCTAAAGAACGCAAAACCGCGCAGTTAGATGAAAATCCACCTGGACATATCAAACATACCAACAAATCCTAACATATCAAAACTGAAAATAATAGCGATGATGATTGGGTTTGGTATTTTGACTTGGATAAGGTCATCAATGCCTACCAGATTTTAGAGAGAAATTACATACCGGGACACAAATGACGACCGGGACAGAGGGAATATAAATGACGACCGGGACACTCAAAGAGAAATTACAGACTGGGATACCGGGACGCAAATGACGACCGGGACACAGGGAATATAAATGACGACGAGGACACAGGGGACACAACTACAACAGGGACGCCGGGAGCACAGGGGGATATATAAATGACGACGGGGAACAGGGAATGTTCGATTAGCAATCACCATCAACAAAGCTCAAGGGCAATTGTTAGATAAATGCGGTATAGATCTGAATACGGATTGTTTTCCCATAGGCAATTATTATGTTGCATGTTCAAGAGCGGGTAAACCTGACAATCTATTTATATGGACAGACAATGTGACATCAAAGAGTGTTGTATATTCGCAAGTTTTACGTAGTTAAAAATATATATCTATCTATCTATATTCTCAGGTGACACAACTACAATGGCGCATAACGACTTACGCGCGGGGGGGGGGGCTTGGGGGGGAGTGGGTTGGCGCGAAGCGCTTCCAACAGCTAGTATATATATATATATATATATATATATATATATATATATATATATATATATATATATATATAAGGAAACATTTGATAAAACGTACCTTTTGAGTGCTAAGGAAGCAATAGCTCCTGCCTCATGTAAGAGAAGATAGCTTATCTTAGAAAATTATGCCTTATTTTTCTTAGAGTATTGTTCTGACAAACGGTAACTCTGATTTTGAGAGTCAACCTAAAGGAAGTGATAGCCCTCCTTGTAGACTGAGTAATCCTGGGTATGGTAACAAATACAAATAACAATCATAAAAAACTTTTTCTCAAATGAAAATAATAAGGAACATAAAAGCTTTAGATGAATGTAAATCATTTTGAAAATGAGAAGGGCTCCTCTTCCTTAGCTCCTTCCCTCTCCCGCTCAGCGTCCTAAAGGTTGGCTTTTCATGTAGAATATTTTAAAACCCATTGCACAAGTACAAACAGTAAAACTTAAAATTCCAATGCTTTTAATCTTGAATGGTAAAATAAACGTTCACCATCACCCATTAACTACGTTTGTTGCATCCATAAGTGATTTCACACTATTTCTACAAGAATTAATTTCAAAGAGAGGGGGTTAAGGAGGGGGTGAGAGAGAGAGAGAGATAGAGAGAGAGAGGGGGGGGGGGGAGAGAGAAAGAAAGAGAGGAAGAGAGAGGGGGAGATATAGAGAGGGAGAGATAAAGAGAGAGATCGAAAGAAGTGTAGAGACAGAGCAAAAACTAACTTCAGACGGCAATACTATAAAACATGGGTAGTCCTGAGTGAAGGAAAATCGTTCTAATTTAAAAAGACTTACGTCTTTTTTCCAAATTATCTTGCTTGGTGCAGGATTGGAAGTGGTTTTGCATTCAAAATACACGTCATCCCCCTCTTTAATGTTATCTGGTCGGATGCCTCTGCCAAGTCTAACTCTAGCAAGTGGTGGATCTGTAATTCAAAAGTTCATTCACCGCCAACTTTGCTCATTTTTATTTTTCGTTTTTACTTGTATAATCACTTCAGATTTATCTAACTGAATTTTAACATGCCAGGATGAACTATGTCGTTCGTTATATTTTGTTATCCCTCTTAAATTCTGATATATTTTAATATATTAATTTATTTGTGAATATGATCAAATTTGAGCCAATATCTTAATATTTGAATTGCTTTAAAAAACAAATATATTTGAAAAAAGTATGAAGAGTCATTAAATTACGTAACGAGCAAAAAAAAAAACAGCTAGTTGTAGAAATAGCCATATATATTTTAACGGGGGATTACAACAATTCAAAAACCTTAAAAAGAAAACTAAAACTTTGAAGCTTAGTAGATATAATTGTTACAAATCGAACTTGCTTTAATAATCAAATGTCTTTGAAAAATCAGTATGAAAAGACAGAAAAATTGTCTGTGGTTAGAAAACAAGCGATAATGAGAATTAATATATAGAATCTTGCCTTCCTCCTTTTTATGGATCATGTTGATGGACTTCATCTTAAGGAGCACAGGAAAGGCGCCCCGAAAAGCAGATGAAAATTTACTAGATGTTTTCCAGAGAAATTGCCTACGGATTGTTCTGGACATCCAGCTGACTGACCGTATTTCAAACAGTAAGTTGTGCGAAAAATTTGGTTCATTCCCGCTTTCTAGGGTATAATAAAAGAAAGGTTGAGATGGCTAGGCCAAGTTCTGCGGATGAAGGATGACAGATTGCCGAAAATTGTCCTTTTTGGCCAACCGTCTGCGGCTACACAGAAAGCAGGTCGTCCTTGTCTGGGTTGGGAGGATGTCATAAATAAAGATGTAAAGGAAATGGGAACTTTCTGGGAGGGTGTAAAGGTGTCCCGGTCGTCACTTATATTCCCTGTTTCCCGGTGTATTTATCTTGATTCTACATTTGGGCACCAAACAACGTCATTTGGAAGGATGAGTTATATTTTCTGATGTTTAATAAAAAACGCTTAGATTCTGACGTAGTTCCAGTAAGCGAAGTCTTCAATGGCATGATTTTTTTCGGTAATTTCTCTTTGAGACGCAAGCCTGTTTTCGCGCTGTTCTTGTCATTCCTCGGCAGGCTTTCTTTTCTTTCTTTCTCTATTAACCGCAAGCCTTTTGGCATTAACTCTTTGAGCAGCTTCCTCGGCTGTTTCTTCTGCCATTGTAGGATTTATACTGAAATTTCTCTTTGAATCGCCCTCTTATATATTTATTATGACGTCATATGCATACAAACAAACAAACATACAACTTATATATATATATATATATATATATATATATATATATATATATATATATATATATATATATATATATATATATATATATATATATATATATATATATATATATATATATATATATATATATATATATATATATATATATATGTTTTTCACGATAACCAAAGACAAGCCGAGGTAAAACGAGCCAAACAAATTGAAAATGATAGAAATGATGATTTGGTTTTTGATTTAGATATGGATAAGGTTATCAATGACGACCATATCTTTGAAAATCAAAACATAGACTAGATAAATCGTTGGAAGAAAAAGAAGTTTTGGTCCAACCACCTAAACAATTAAAAGAAACAAAGTTTTGGCTATATGTTTTTCATAATTACGAAAGACATCAGAGGAAAAAGAAGAAGGTTTTGTCCCACCAACTGAACAATTAAGAGAAAAAATGGTTTGGCAGTATGTCTTACATAATGACAAAAGACAATCCAAAGCAAAAGCTAAAGGTCCCATGCAAAAACCTGTCAGTGCCTTTTACAAAGGCACTACTTCTAATTTAAGGTCCATTCGGACGTAATGGTTGAGACAAAAGAAGAGGTTTTTGTCCCATCACCTGAACAATTAAAAGAAAAAAAGGTTCGGCGATAAAACTTTCACAATGACAAAAGACAAGCCGAGGCAAAAGTTAAAGGTCCAATTAAAAAAAAAATGTAATTTTACAGAGGCACTACTTCTAATTTAAGTTCCGTTTGGACTGCGTTCTTCTGCGTTTAGAAGACAAGGAGCAATAGGAATCTATATATAGAAGCCTTCCATGTGCCGAGTGTCAGGTCCCGGTAATATATACATGTATACTATCTTTACAAGTGAGCAATAATTGTGTGTTTATTTTTGTGCCTTAAAATAATCTTTATGTTTTAATTCAAACTAGTGAAGGTATTCTCATACCTGAGAAATTTATAATTAGTTTTTTTAAAGATAAAACTAACTCTATACGTCGATAAACTTACAGGTTTTACCGCAACCTGTTTCATAATGTCAGTAGGATGCCCTAAAAACAAAAATTTTTAATCATTACAAAATCCGATATTCATTTTGGAGAGGAATTTTAACAATTCAAAAGCCTTAAAAGAGAAAACCAAAAGTTTCAAGCTTAGTACATATCGTTGTTAGAAATCGGACTAGCTTCAATAATCAACATCTTTGAACAGACAAAGTATGAAAAGGCATTAAATTGCATAAAAAGCAAAAACCTGATAATTACAAAAATGTTTTTACGTATTTTAACAAGCGATTACAATGATCAAAAACCTTAAAAAAAAACAAACTGAAGCTTAGCGGAAATCGCTGTTAGAAGTTGGATCTCCTCTAATAATCAAATATCTTTGAAAAGATATAGTATGAAAAGACATTAAATTGCGTTAAGAGCAAAAAAATGGTAATTGCTAAAATAGTTGTATATATTTTAACAAGGCATTACAACAAATAAAAAAAGCTTATAAAGGAAAACAAAAGATTGAAGGTTAGTAGATATCGTTGTTAGAACTAATCAAAATTTTTAAATTGCCATTTCTTTGCTCTTTAGGCAATTAAATAGCAAAACAAGTTTTTTAAATGAAAGTAAGGAGCAACATTAAAACTTAAAACGAACAGAAAACACTCCTTATATGCAAGGGGCTTTCCTCCTCAACGCCCCGCTCTTTACGCTAAAGTTTGACTCTTTCTCTTAACTCTACTTTGTAAAACGGTAAGAAACCTTAGTGTAAAGAGCGGGACGTTGAGGAGAAAAAGCCCCTTTCATATAAGGAGTAATTTCTGTTCGTTTTAACTTTTAATGTTGCTCCTTACTTTCATTTAAAAAAACTTGTTTTCTTATTTAATTTCTGGACGTATTTGAATCAATGCAAGTTTTGATCTTGGCTCTCCGCACATAAATAATTAAAACTAAATTTGCATATTAATTAATTGCAATTAATCGGAAGATTTTGAGAAAAAGAAGTGCGAAAGGAGACCTAGTTCCCCTTCAATTTTTTGATTACTTAAAAAGGCAACTAGAACTTTTAATTTTTTACAAACGTTTTCATTGTTAAAAAATATACGTAACTTACGAATTAACTTACGTAACGAACATCTGTATTCCTATGTTTTTATTGCGTATATGGGAGGATTCAACCCTCGACGATACCTCGCTCTTTAAACTAAAGCTTAAATGTCCCAGCACCTTAAGAATGACCTCTGAATCACAAAGGCCGTAGAATAAATAGTTGAAATTACTAAAAATACTTTAGCGTAAAGAGTAAGTATAACGAGGAGGTAAACTCCTCATACGCGTAATAATTTTTGTTCGTTTTAAGTCTTAATGCGGCTCCTTACTTTCAGTAGAAAAAACTTTTCATATTTATTTTTTCATCATTTTTTCAAATAATGCTAGAAAATCCTGCGCCCCCTTAATTGAGATTCTATTCCCCCATGAGAATCTCTTCCATGGAAATATCCTCCCACATACCCCCCCCCCTCAACTCTCCCCCCTAAACCAAAAAATCCCTCTGAAAACGCCTGTACACTTCCCAGTAACCATTACTATATGTAAACAAAGGTCAAAGTTTGTAACTTGCAGCCCCTCCCATGGGGACTGCGGGGGAGTAAGTCGTTCCTAAAGACATAGTTATTAGGTTTTTCGACTATCGTGAATAAAATGGCACTAGAACTTTTAATTTACGTTAGAATGAGCCCTCTCGCAATATTCTAGGACCACTCAGTCGATACGATCACCCCTGGGGGAAAAAACAAAAAAAAACAAAAAAACAAATAAACACGCATCCGTCATCTGTCTTCTGGCAAAAAATGCGAATTCCTCATTTTTGTAGATAGGCGCTTGAAACTTCTATAATAAAGTTCTCTGATACGGTGAATCTGATGGTGTTATTTTCGTTTAGATTGTATGACTTTTAGGGGGTGTTTCTCCCTATTTTCTAAAATGAGGCAAATTTTCTCAGGCTTGTAACTTTTGATGGGTATAACTGATCTTGATGAAACTTATATATTTAAAATAAGCATTAAAATGCGATTCTTGTGATGTAACTATTGGTATCAAAATTACATTTTTTTAGAGTTTCGGTTACTATTGAGCCGGATCGCTCCTTATTACAGTTCGTTACCACGAACTGTTTGATAACGTCTTTTCATACTGTATCTATGTGCAACAAAGATTTCCACTAAGCTTAAAACTTTTTGTTTTCTTTTTAGGTTTTTAGGTTTTTTTTTAGGTTTTTGAATTCTTGTAATCCCTTGTCAAAATATTTGCAAATATTTTGGCAATTACCAGTTTTTGCCCTTTAATCAATTTAATATAAACTTATCCATGCATGAGAATATTCCATGTTTCCACGTAAGTGTGACAAAGTCATTGCAATACTGATGAATATAAAAAAGACGTCACTCGCATGTTTTTTTTCCAAAATTTAGGCTCTTTGCGAAGTTTCTCTAACTTCTAACCTATCTAAATAGTTTTTTTTTAGGCCAGAATAATCCAGGATGCCAATTTTCCCAAAAAATATGGAGACATTACCGAGAAAATATACATACATACTTACATAGGCCTCCATAAATATAAATAAATAAAAACTTATGTTCCTTTACAAGGATAGTATATATATATATATATATATATATATATATATATATATATATATATATATATATATATATATATATATATATTAAGGATCTATGGCACCTTCATTGTATGACTACAGTGGCTACATCTAAATTATTAAAATTCACTTCCGCTATAGAATTTATATTTTTTTAATATTCCAAAATTCTCTAGATTAAAACATTTTCCTGATTTCCATTAAAAAAAATCCATTCTTTTTCAACAAAAATCTAAATATATACAAACTTCCGAGTAAATCAGCGATGGAATAAGGCTTGGGCAAGTACTGGCACAAAACAGATACATCGACATTATTCAAATTGAATAATTTAACCAATACGCATCAGAGACAGTCATAAGGTCTGTCTAGTTCCCATCGCACGTTTTCCGCAAAATTTCTTATGATAATTATCATTTCCTAAATCAAATATTGCATCAAGTCGTAAATCTATCTGGTTATTCCAATAAAATTTCTAGTTTGAAATTATAATTGGCAAGATATCTTCCGAAGTAGTATCGTTCTTTAAAAAATAAATCGACAAGTGAAAAAATTTATGTAAAGAATTTGGAGAGTGCAAAAGAGACAATTTATTCATTAGAAATTTGAATACACAATAAATAATAGGTTATGGGAAAATGTTAAGTAGCTAGTTGAATAACAAGTTATTTGATTAATAGTTAGTAGCTTATTAACCTGTCAGTAGAAAACTTCAGTAGTTAGTAAGTGAATCGTGAGAGGTGCTATGTAAATGATTCATTACAAATCCGTCATAGGTTCAACCTATGCCAGGGCACCACCTCCATTTCAAGGACGGCTAAAATCTAAAGCTATTACCCATCCAAGGAAAGCACTGGGCTTTGGATCTCTTGACTTTTGTTGGGCTAGCCATCCAAAATTGTGTATTTTACCTAGCTGTAATTCACCTCCCTCTCTACAGCATTATCGTATTGTGCCCTCAATTTTTCAACTGACAAGACAGTAAGAAAGGAACATAGCTTGGCTCAATTATCTTGAGGATAGGAATCAAAGAACGGAATACTGCAATAACAGCATCATTTTACGTTGTACTTCAATGTGGAGTGATATTCTGGAATGACTCGTTCAAAAGAAGAAACATCAGTCATCTAAAACGCTATTAAAAGAGTGGAGGCAAATAAAAACTTTAGTAATACCTGGCACTGCCAATTTAGGAATGAAAAAAAAAAAATATATAATCATAGGTAGCACAATAGTGCTGCCTAAGTAAAGAGCGATGTGGGTACTATGTATTATTTTTTGTATTTTCTTTTCACCACGACACTTCGCATACAAATAGTTGTTGTAGAAACTTGTACACTGGGATCAGCTATGCATATCAAAACGGCGGAACTGGGTTCAAGTTATATTTTCTAATTTATTCCCTTACCGATTTTTAGATCCAAACCTGGTAAATTCAAGGAATATCATTTAAGGTATAAAATAACATATTTTTAAGTTATAAGGTATGATTTTCTTAATGTAATTTTGAAGATGTAAAGACTCAAAATGATGCTTAAGTAGGTCTTTGTTCCCTCTTCATTAAACTTACTTGTTTTAAAATAGCTTTAGAAAGGACATTTCATTAGAGCATTTTCGAAAATAAATTTAACCTCCAATTGAACACACATATAAAGGACAGGAGCAGAGATTAATTCGGGGATTGAAATTGGGGCAGCTCGTTAATTACATCGAAACAGCGATAAACAAGCAATATATTTGAAAAACGTTAAAAAGTATTGGAGAAGTTAAATAGGTCGAAATTGGTTGATTTAGAGTACGGGCCTTTACGTAGGAATACAGTCTTAAGGAGACACATTCGTAGCCTTGTTCGTCTTTAGTACTGATAGGTTTTCATGGCTCGCACTTAAGAAACTTAAGTACTATCGCACTAACTCGCGCACTAAGTTAATCTAAATATAATTATTCATTCTTTCAAGTTTAACTTAGCACTATCAATCTCAACGTACATTCTACAGGAAGTCTGGTACTTTCTTCAATGAAATTGAGCCCTGAAACCATGTGGTTGGTGGCGCGACATGTAAGTTGTTTCTTATCATCTGATGCGGTTGGCGTGAACATAATTGTGCTTCTAGTTGTTTCGCCTTCATGAATCCCCGCCTAGAAATAAATAATAATAACAAAAATACATAAAAAAGATTTCTTATCATAAGGTTTATTTTATCAAGTGGCTGCTGGAGTGACGATACTTAGTTTACTTAGACCAATACTTCTCAATAGGTCAATAAATTTGTGGGAAAAAAAAATACTTAGAAAATTTAACCAATAGGATACCGACACACATTAAAACCCCTTTTAAAACTTTTTGGAAATCTTTGGCAACACAAATATAATGCGTCACGAAATAATGTCCGAAACCTTGTTCAAAAACAATCCGTTTTGTTTTTGTTTTGCTTTTAGTCCAACAAAAATAAATAAGCTAAGAATACTGTAAATACACAGTTTGAAATGATTGCTTTAAGAAAGTATAAGTTTCTCAGTTTTATTCAATTACATTGTTTGTTAAATTTTGTCCCTCAGCAGGCAAGCAGCAAAGCAGTGGCCCTACATATGAAACGGTTGAACAAATAAAAATTTTCCCTGGAAATAACATGAATTACCTGGTAGAACGTACGGTCATGATGTCAGAAGTCCCGGTTCACTAATAATCGATAAAATTACCAAGAGTAGTTGTTCAACTTATGGGAAGCCTGTCTCTCTGAAATTTAGCTTAAACAGGAAGATTCTTGGAAACTTCTACGCAGCGGTTGCCCTCCCTTACCTGCTTTATGTATCTCCACTGTGGGACAGGTTCAGACAAACTGACAGACTAAAACTCCGGTCTGTATTCTGCAAATACGTCAAGTTTTTGCTTCGATACCCGCTCTACGAGAGAAACACGTTTGTTCTAAGATAAAAAAAATGATTTATAAAATCTATAAAATATAAAATTTAAAAATTCTACGATTTATAAAATCTATAAAATAAAAAGCTTTATTTTTAAATGAAAACTAATTTAATACAAATAAAATATTATAATATAATAATATTAATTATTATTATTATTACTATTATTGTGATAATAACTACAATATTACAAGTTTCTACAAGTTTCTTCGATTGGTAAGCAGCTAAAGCTCATGGAGGGTAGAGCTCATCAGGCTGTTTATTTCACTCCAACATTATTTATGTAAACTGAATAAAAAAAACAGTTGAAATTAAGTGTGTGATTAAAAAAAAAAAGGAAAAGGCATGTTTGTTCAATGAAATCCCTGTGGTTGATGCTTCTCGACAAGTTTCTTCATATTTGGTTCTATAGATGTTAAAGATAGTCGAAGATCATCTTTTCACAATGTCAAGTCTATTGCGAGCTTTTGATAAAATTTGAGAAACACGACTAAATCCCAACAAGATAAGATAAAGGAAAAGCAATAACGTAGAACTGTGCTTTATCCCAGAGCAATGGGTACTTTGTAGCAACATAATTTGTTTTCCATATATTGTACTTTCCATCTTTGAATTTTGCACACATTATTTCATCACTTTGTAATTCGATGGGGGGCTCTTGCAAAGATAATTCCATTTCGGCAACATTAACTTCGAAAGGAATTGAAACCCAAATCGGTATATCCATTCCGAGTAGATCACTAAACCGATTAAAAATAATGTAAATTACAGTAGAAATCGAATTCTTAAAAATAAAGAGTGTTCTGAGTTGGTTTTCTTCGTGGACCCCAATATATCATTGTGGACCCACAATTTATTGTGCTTTGCCTGTGGACCCCCGGAAATATTACATGGACCCCTAGGGTCCATGTGGACCCTGGGTGAGAGCCACTGTTCTAAGATATCAAAATATGGTGGACTCAATTGTCATTGCGCAGTCTACTAAAACAATTGCAGAAAAAAAAGGCTTTGGAAAAATTGTTCGAGTTTTTGCCTCTACACCTGATCTACGAGTGCGAATGAAAAAGTTATTAATTAAACTTGTTCTTTGATGCTGAGTGTTCTTGTTTTTTCCTTTCTTCTTTTGTATTACTCTATCATTTTGTATTACTCTATAATTTTTATTACTATAATTATAATCTCACGTAAGAAGTAGTTATCGACGAATCCCATTTTCTTTTAGATACTATTTCAGGAATGTCATTTCTAAGTGACAATCTTACCACTGATAGCATCAAGCCATCGATGACAATCTATTCATCAAGAATTATGTGACAAAATTACTTGTTTAATTCAATAATTAAACAAGAAAAAAAAATAAAAGAACAAATTATTTTTAGTGAAAATTAATAATCCCGGACTCGTGTCACTTAAAGTTTTTGTGAAGTCTATTGAGCCATCCAAAATATTTTTGTGTTCTCAGGTCACCTGGTTGACTATTATATTCTTTATGATTGATATCTGTTCTCTGCCCTCTGGTGTTGTTGAAAACATAAATTGGTGCCAATTAAGCTTCAGTAAATAGTGCTCATTTTTCTTTCATCTAAGTGAAACGCATTATTATTCCCGATTATAAATGTAAGATTGAAACAGTGATATTATAATCAGAGCCAATAATATAGCGTTGCTTATAGTAAACGCCATAAGGCTTCAATGTTTTATTATTGTTATTATTTTATTCCCAAAGCCACTTCATATGGAAGGGGAGGTCGTTTAAGCTTCAGAGGGGGCTCATTCAATTGGAAGTCAGAAATTCTAGTGCCCCTTTTACGAGTCAAAAGTGATCGGAGGTCATCGGCCTCCTCCTCTTTGGAGGAGGCTCTTTAAATTGGAAATTGAAGGTTTAATCTCTCTTTTTAAGATTCAAGAGGGACCAGAGAGCAACTAGCCCCCCTGCCCTCTATTCCCCAAAAACAACCGATCCAATTTTTGGGATATCGATTTTGTTTAGAATATACTAAAGATCACATTACAAGAACTACGGGGTTGACATAGGCTCCTAGAGCCTGGGGCAAGTGTTGTAAAATATGCCAGTGGGGCATATAAGGTTCTTATGGAGGGAGTGGTTGTACAGACTTCGGAAAGGGCTTATTTAATTAAAATTTGAAAGTTCAAGTTCTGTTTTAAGATCTAAACATGATTGGAGGGTAACTAGCCGTCCTTCCCCTCAAGCCCAGTTGTATTTAGTCCAAACATTATATAACAATGACTTTGGGGTTGATAAAACCCCGGAGCCCTAGTACAAGGGTTGTAAGTTTATGACCCACGGGTACTTATGGTTCTAATGGAAAAGATGGTTGTAATACATTGAAGAAGGCTCATTTGATCGGAAACTGGAAGTACTATTTCCCCTTTTAAAGAGTATAAAATGATCAGAGGGAAAAAGTGCCTTCCCCCAACTGTCGTCTTCTTTAAAAATTTATCTGATCTAACGTTTGAGATAGCCATTTTGAAAAAAAAAACAGTCCAATTATTTTATAACAATGCCTTCGGGGTTGACACAATCCCCAAAGCCCGGGACAAGGGTTGTAAATTATGCCTCAGGAATATATCAGGTTTTTATGGAAGTAGTGTCCGTATAAACTTTCGAAGAAGCTTATTTGATTTGCAACTGAACGTTCTAGTTCCTTTTCAAAAGTCACAAGTGATCAGAGGACATCAAGACCCCCTTCCAACAGCCTCTTTTCTCCAAATGTATTTAATCGAAATTTTGAGATAGCCGTTTTTTTCAGAATAGTCTAAATGTGAATTAACAACGACTCCAGGTTTGACCCCCATAGCCATCGGGAAAAGGGCTATAAATTATGCTAGTACCCATCGTTAACATATAAGATTCTTATAGAAGGCGTGGTCTTATAAAATCCGGAGGTGGCTCACTCAATTGAAAATCGAAATTTCTTTCACCATTTTTGAAAGTCTAAAGTGATCCAAGGGTACCCCCCCCCACACGCGTTTTTCCCCAAATGCATGAGATCAGAATTTTAAAACGGTCATTTTGTAAATAGTCCAAAATACAAATAGCTATGATTTAGGGGTTGGAAGTTCCCCATAGCCCCCGGGACAATGTTTGTAACTTGGCAAATTGCCCATTGTTAACATATAAGGTTTTCGTGAGAGGGTTGGCCATATTAACTTTTGAGGGGGCTCATTTAGCTGAAAATTGAAATTGCCTCTCCCTCATACTATCTGTCTGGGCTTTTCTCCGATTAGCCATGGCTTGACAGCAACTTGATTTTAATTCGAAAATCAACGGACTTATCTCAGGACACGTTTTTCTGGCATTACCAAAATCCTTTATTTTAATAGAGTGATTTTTTATAGGACATCTTTTTCTTGGGTTCCACACGTGGTGAATTAGATTCTCTAAATCAAAATTCAGAAAGAAATGACTAAAGCTGTAAATAACGTATCGAAACAGTCAAAAGCGTATAAAAAGCAATAAGCCCCCATCGCTCCTTTTCCCCAAAGGCATTCGATTAAAATTTTAAGAAATCCATTTTTTTCAAAATAGTCTAAATGTCAAGGAATTGCGCTTCCAGGGTTGAATCCCCCTACCAGTACCGGGGAAAGGGCTGTGAGTACCGCAAGTTGCTTATTGTTATTTCAATACTTTATTTACTTTCGCAATGGATTTACAGCAATTTCGATTTGTGGGGCAATGCCTGCAAATTGCTCATATTTCACAATTTGTTTTCTTTGATACTTTTGGAATTACTTCAGTGGAATGATTATTTGGTCTTGAAATAAACTGGACTGACAGGTCCACGCTGCGGCTGCATGAATTTTCAGCTACAAAATTGGTATTAGCAGGAATGGATTTTTGACTGCTGATTATCGGGGATAAAAGGGATTATTATTAGAGATGCAAGATTCATGAACTTCATCGTTATTTGAACAGATTAAGCAAATCCTATTCGTTTTTTAAGCTCAGTTGGGGAAATGCCTGCACACTGTGGGTGAAACAACTTGAGACATTTTGTGCATTGTAGGGTGATCCCCTTGCCACAGGATCTACCATAACCAGGACAAATAAATATTGACATTACTCACTCCTTAGGTCTGGGGTTAAATAAGTAAGGCCAAAAGAAAGACGGCAAAATAAATCACTTTTACCGTTCCATTAAGCTTGTAATGCAATAAAATCCTTCAGGTTAAACTTGCAACACGGTACGTCTATGCGGTACGGACACTCAGATCTTCAAAGCCAAAGGGGTGTATGACTATCCCCCGTTAACATAATATAGTCGAGCGAGAAATGAATTTATTCAATTCAGATATACCAAATCCTTTTATTTTGAGTTCTGAATCAATATAATCCGTTTATTTGAGATGTTCTCACTTTGAAAGCTAGTTCAGCACTGAAAACTATAGTTGTTTTGCAATAAGTAAGCTTGAAAGCTAAATTCTATTTTGGTCTTCCTGTTATGGGCCATTGAAAGATAATATTATTCAAAAGAAGCCATGGATTTGAACTTTAATTCAGCTGATTGGTCAGTTCCAATCAAGATTTTCATCCGGAAATGAAAATTTTTAGTGCCCTTTTTAAGTGACCAAAAAATTTGGAGGGCATCTAGGCCCCCTCCCACGCTCATTTTTTCCCAAAGTCAACGGATCAAAATTTTGAGATAGCCGTTTTGTTCTGTATAGTCGAAAACCATAATAACTATGAATTTGGGGATGACTTATTCCCCCACAGTCCCTGTGGGAGGGGCTGCAATTTACAAACTTTGACCAGTGTTTACATATTGTAATGGTTATTGGGAAGTGTACAGACGTTTTCAGGGGAATTTTTGTGGTTTGGAGGATGGGGTTGAAGGGAGGGGCTATGTGGGAGGATCTTTCCTTGGAGGAATATGTCATGGGGGAAGAGATATTCAATGAAAAGGGCGCAGGATTTTCTAGCATTACTATAAAAAAAAACTATGAAAAAATAAACATGATTTTTTTTTTCAATTGAAAGTAAGGAGTAGCATTAAAACTTAAAACGAACAGAGACTATTATGCATATGAGGGGTTCTTAAAATACTTTAGCATAAAGAGCGAGGTATTTAGGAGGATATAAATATCTCGCTCTTAATGCTAGAGTATTTTTAGTAATTTCAACTATTTATTCTACGGCCTTTGTGATTCATGGGTCATTCTTAAAGAATTGGGACAAAACTTGCGATTTAGTGTAAAGAGCGAGGCATTCACGAGGGGACAAACCCCCTCATATACATAATAAAAATATAAGAACACAAAAGTTTGTACGTAAGTTAATTCTTAAGTTAAGTTTATTTTTCAAACAGTTTTTATTTTAAATATACACATAAAGATTAGTCTTACCTATCAAAAGTTACGAGCCTGAGAAAATTTGCCTCATTTTAGAAAATAGGGGAAAACACCCCATTCAGCGTATCAGAGAACCTTATTGTAGAAGTTTCAAGCTCCTATCTACAAAAAGTGTGGAATTTCGCTTTTTTTGCCAGAAGACAAATCACGGATGCGTGTTTTTTTGTTTATTTTTATTTTTTTGTTTTTTCCCCTAGGGTTGATCGTATCGACCCAGTGGTCCCAGTGGTCCCACACAATACTTACCAATCATGATCTCCAACTTCCAAAATGAAGAAAGTAGCGATTGGGGTAACTAAAATGATCCTTCACCCCAATAAGTGATCAAAGTAAGGAGAATAGAGGACATCATTTTTTTTAAGAGTTGGCCTTTCAACTGTAAAATGGAGCGGGTGAGGTACTTGACAAAAAAAAATCCTCTCTATTTTATCAACTAAATTATTTTGCTTTGATGACTCCATAAGTTGATACTAAATGATCGATGGTAATGTTCCGTGTATCAAACTTGAAACCACGCAAATTACAAGAACAAAATGCTATTACTTTGGATGAGTGTGGTTGGTTCAACAAAAAAACCTTACGCAGTATTTTTTCATTTCAACTACGACAGGGTCTATCCAATACTAATTCACTTGCTTACCTCTGTTGTTTCTGTAACTAAAAGAATATCCCCATTTAAAAACCACTGAATTTCTGCAGGTGGTCTGGATCCAAAAACTAAGCAAGAAATCCGTGTAGGCTTTGATGCAATAAGCAGCTCATTGTGAATTATAATTCGTGCTTCAGTTGGGACTACTGCAAAAGAAAATAAAAGATAATCAAGTCGAACATAGAAAATACAACTCTGTATTTTTTCATCTCTGTCCAGGCTGGCTTCGTCTTGAATGTTCAACAAATAGGATGAATCCACTTTTTTATATTAACTATTTCAGTAAGCTTAATTTCTTATAAATTTAACGTTAATTGTTACTTATAAGTCAAAAGAGCAACCACTATCGCTTGTGCAACTCGTGTAATTTTACCCAACAAATTCCAGACACATAATTCAAGAATAACATAATGATAGGCAACTACCCTATTTTTAAACTGTTGAATTTGACAGCAAAATTAAGAGTTTATTGTGAAAAAATACTTTGTAATAATATTTCCCATTGTTTTTATCAGAGGTAGCGCTACATAGCTGCCGAATTAACGAACCATATGCCTGCAATATATTATTATTAATAGATAAGATTGAAATCATTTACTGGGTTGTGATTTCGTGTTTTGTATCATTTGGTTGTTATTATTTAATATTTCTTGTTCTTATTTTTTACGATAAATATTACATTTATTAAATAAGAAGATTAACAAGACTTAATGAAAACTGAGCTTGCTTGAGGTTGTTACAGAATCTAAATTGTATAGTTAAAGGTGTAGATATTTTGACCGGTAAAAGATTACTGAGAGCTTTGTTGATAAAGCTTTAATGTTTTGCAGGCATATTCAGTTTCCTGCTGGAAAGAGAAAATCCTGCTTTTCCGCCATTTTGTGCTTTCGGTTAACCACCAGTCTTTCAGTATTCTGCAAAAATAGGGAAATATTGAGAGTAAATTTGTTTGAGCAAGTTCTATAGATAAATATTTCTGAAAATGCAAAGATAAAATTTTTGTTTGGTTTAGTTTTTGAGTGCACTTTTGGTTCCATCAGAAAAAATAACGTTCTTGTCATTAATTATCAGTTCATATTCAGTATGAGTTTTCATATTAACTATCATTAATTAACTATCAGTAGCGATAGAGTATTCATTCAGTAAACGCACATTACCTTCCCGAACAATTTCTTCTTATGTTTTGTGACGTACAGTTTTGGACCCTGCATTTTTTTCAACTAACTGCAAGGAGCATAATTAAAACTTAAGACGAACCAAAATATTCTATTCAAGAGGGGAGCTGCCTCCTTCTCAATACCTCTCTCTTCACGCTAAAGTTTTGAGCACTATCAGAAAAGTTCTTTATTCTAAATAAACGATCCTTGTGTTTGAGGAATCGTTCTTTAATATTTGGGACTAAAGGTCAAACTTTAGCGCAAGGAGGAGGGAGGCAGTCCTCCCTATATATGGCATAATTTCTGTTCATTTTGAATTTTTTAATTTGTTCCTTACTTTCAGTTTAATAAATCTGTTTTTTATTCAATTTCTCATCATTACTCAAACAACGCAGAGAAACCCGCCCCTCCATGAAAATTGCCCCCCTCCCCAAGAACAATTATTCCAAGGAAAGTTTTCCGGCATAAAATGCTCCCCCCGGAAATTACTTTCCGGCAATTCCATTCTCACTCTAAATTTCTTGCTCACGATTCCACTTGAAAAATTGTCCTTAACATAATACCATTAAAAAAATAGTTTTTTTCATCTAGTTTCTTATCGTTTTCGAATTCATGCTGGAAATCTCCCAATGTGGAAATTTTTTCAGATTCCTTCCCTCCAATAGAAATTTTCTTTGCAGAAAATTACCCAGAGGATAATTATTCCTGGTGATAATTCCTCATGGAGAACTTCTCCCATAGAAAATCTCACTCCAAGGAAAGATTACCAGAAAATTCCAACCCCACTGAAAAGATTCCCCCAAAAATCTACGCATATAAAATGGAGTCGCCAAAGAATAAGTAAGACAGATAAGCGAATCTTATGCAGGAATTGTGTCAAATTCCTTAAGTATAAAATTTCTTCTTTCAAGCTCACCCCAAGAAACTTCAGTTACAGCAGAAATTCTCCCCGTAGAAAATTCCCACCGTAGATAACCCCCCAAGAAGTACCTGTATGCTTCACAATAGTAACTATTATATATAGACAATAGCACAAAGTTCATAGCGTCCAACCCTTTCCCTAGCGGCTTTGGGGGTAACGAAATCTTTAAAGACATAGTTATTGGACCTTTTAATTATGCTGAATTAAATGACTATCTCAAATATCTGATCCACTAACTATTGGGAAAAAGAGAAATGAGAGGGGGGATAGTTGCGCTACAATCTTTTTGGTCACCAATATGCCAATAGAACTTTAAATTTCCCTTCAAATGAACCCTCTCCAAAACCTCTATGACCATTGCTTTGGTATGATCAGCCCTGTGAAGGAAAAAAAAAGAATAGAAACAAAAATAAGTAAAAACACATCCTTTTTGCCAAAAAATAAATTTCCATATCTTTGCATATAGGACCCTTTCACCTCTAGAGTAGGTTTATCTGATGCGCTGAATCTGATAGCGGGGTTTTAATTAAGATTCCATGACTTTTGGGGGATGTTTCTTCCTTTTTCGAAAATAAGGCAAAATTTCTCAGGCTCGTAACTCTTGATGAGTAGCAATAAACTTATTTTCTATTTGTCTTTGGAATCAGAGTAAAAAGATAATTCTTTTGATTTATCTATTGTCTTCAAAATTCCGTTTTTTTTTAGTTTTGTTCACTATAGGACCGAGTCACGCCTTACCTACAGTTCGTTACCACAAAATGTTTGATTCTTAGATTATGTTTAATTACTGAAAGGTAGGCATGATATAACACATGTTTTCAATGCTATGCTGAGTTTTCTTGTGTGATGACTATCCATAGGTTTGAAAATAGATAGCATTGTAATCCCGTCCGTGAATTTCTTTGTGCATGATGTGATCCTTTAAACATTGAATAAGAAAAAGTTTTTTTTTTTTAAACTACAAGTAAGGAGCGAAATTCAAACTTAAAACGAACAGAAATTATTCCGTACATGAAAGGGGTAGTCCCCTCTACACACACCGCTCTTTACGCTAAAGTTCGACTCTGTCACAACTCAACTTTTTAAAACAATAAAAAACTTGCTCGGTCAAAGTTTGTAACTTTCTCCACATCGCCTGGGAATGTGCAGAATTAAGTCGTCCCCAAGGACATAGTTATTAGGTTTTTGAGCTGAGCTGAACTAAGCTCAACGGAATGGCTATCTCAAAATTTTGATCCGGTGACTTTGGGGGAAAATTTGCGTGGGAGGGGGCCTAGCTACCCTCCAATTTTTTGGTCATTTAAAAAGAGCACTAGGACTTTTAATTTTCGTTAGAATAAGCCTTCTTGCGACATTCTAGGACCACTGGGTCGATACGATTACCCCTGGGAAAAAAAACAACAAATAAACACGCTTCCATGACCTGTCTTCTGGCAAAAAAAAAAAACAAAATTCCACATTTTTGTAGATACGAGCCTGAAACTTTAACAGTGGGGTTCTCTGATACACTGAATCTGATGGTGTGATTTTCGTTAAGATTCTATTACTTTTAGTAGGATTTTCTCTCTATTTACTTAAATAAGACAAATTTTCTCAAGCTGGTAACTTTTGATGGGTAAGACTGAACTTGATGAAACTTACATATTTAAAATCAGCATTAAAATGTGATTGTTTTGACGTAACTATTGGTATCAAAATTACATTTTTTTGAGTTTCGGTTACTATTGAGCTAGGTCACTTCTTACTACAGTTCGTTACCACGAACTGTTTGAAATAGATTTCTTTATTCTATAATGTGCAAGTGCAAGTCATCAGTCACATCACTGGCATATGTAAACTCATCGTGTCAGCCGTTAAAGAGAAGAAAAATCTACTGCATCATGTTATTCTCAATCCCCGTGACACTCCAATTCTTGGTGATGCTGATTTTTCTGTTGTGGCCACACAAGTAAACGAGATTTCCCGTAAGCTAGATGGGTTTACTGACGTCACGACCTGGGCGTTCTGTAATGTGACCTCTTCAAAGGCTGGAGAATGTAACAATATGAATATGCCAAATCCCTGCTGCTCACATTTCGCAAAACGTTAAGCTAGTGTAAACTTTAGTTCTAAGAAAACTGTCTAAGTGAACACATAAAAAAAAATTCAGTAAAGTATAAATTATGTTCTGGCTTTTAGAAAGCATAGGGGTTTTGAGCCCTACTCATGTTAATTTCTGCTCCCTGAGCAAAACAAGGAAAGAAAAGGAAAAAGAAGAGAGACAAAAGGGTTTTCAAATAATTGTTTTACTATTTTGCTAAAATTTGGCATTTTCCCACCCACGATTTATGCTAAAATTGGATTTTGCTTGATTTTTTAGATGAAAAGTGTAGAGCTCTGGTGAAGTGTTTCAAACTATAGTAAATGGATTGTATATCTTAGACTTTGTGTTCCCAGCCTTCTGGCCCTCTATTTGCAGAAAGTTTTGTGGCGCACAGCGGCAAGATAACGCATTTGATTGTGGCTCAATCAGTTTTTTTTAAGTTAAAAGGAGACTAGATATTGCAAATTCCGTTCAAATGAGCCATATCTCAATGCTTTACAGCCTCTGCCTCAGTATTAATTTAAAAAAAAGGAGACAAAGTGCCACCCATAACGGCGTAGTTTTATTCTAATTTAACTTCTGGCTTGGGGTTTCTGGCTCCTTTTAAAACTCTCAAAGTATTTGTTACAGTAAAATTACAAATTATTGTTCTGTTTAATATAAAAATAATTTTAATTTATAAATCTAGAATCATTCGAAGATACTTTCACTTGATAGTTTCTAAGAAAAGGAGCAGTTAAACTTTTCGTCGCTATTGGTCCTTATTTGCTCATTATTAGGTCGCAGCTTCTGCTGCAAGCATGACTATAAATCCATCCAAATTTTTACTCCTTTTTCAGGCTTTCAAAACATTTTCAAAAGAAAGAATACCCATTTTCAATTTGATTGAAGCAACAATTGTATTCCAAACTAAAAATAAGAAATGTGAAATGGATTCTATGCAATTTCCTTAAATTAGGAAAGCTAACAACTTAGTATTCAGGAAACAGACTGACAGAAAAAGCATGTATCTGGTGGACAAGCTGTTGCCAAGGGATTGTTTTTTTTTTTTTTTTTTTTTTTTTAGATGATAAGAACTGTTTGTATATTTTAACAGTAAAGAAGAATTTCAAATAACAGGCTATTTTTTTAAAGTAGTCAGAACTGAAAGTTAAAAATTAATGTTTCAGGAAGGGGGAAGGTTCAGTCTTAGTGGTTCAATTATACGAAAGCCAATTGCTAGGCAAAACTTATTCAAATTGTATTTTGATCAACCATCTCTGAATGAAATTCAGTGTATCTGAAATTAAGGTGGTGCTATATTGCTAAAAAATAAAGAAACGACGAAGATAAAAAAAAAAAACAGATTCCAAGATTTCCTTTTTTCAAAGTTCTATTGATCAAAATAAAACAAGATCTTCTAAGTGAAACATAAAAGCGACGCAGAATGTTAAGACATTTCTAGTCAAAAAGCAAGAACGGACTTTATCCTCACTTCCAAAAAAACGGACCTTATTTGTCCGTCACGTAAGGCACATATCCTGCACAACATTTGTGATAGCACTTGGATGTATTTTTGGCCAGCGATAGCGAAGCACATCTTTCAAACTTGGAAACGAACTGACGTAACTCGTATATTAAGAAGGGAGTTGCCAACCCAGGCTTTACACTAAGGCTTTGCTTGTGACTCGTTGAGGGTGTAATTTGTATCTATAACCATCAAACTTGAAAGGAAATGTTGCTGCGAAATGGTAAGTTTGTCCCTTCGATTATTTCAGTCCAAATAAAATAACACTTATTATAGTCCGTTTATTAAGGCCTACAAACAGCTGTTACTATTGATTCATTGAATCTTTTATAGCTAGATGGTACATGTAGCCTCTAAATAAGCATTAATAGACACATGTTTCAGATATTCAGAGACTTTTCAGATAAACTCAGAGGACAGGATCCACACTTCCTGATATGGAATTAAATAAAAAAAAAAACTAATTTTTTTGGCTGAAAGTAAGGAGCGACATTAAAACTTAAAACGAACAGAAATTACTTCGTATATGAAAGAGGCTGCTCCCTCATCAACGCCCCGCTCTTTACGCTAAAGTTTTTTACTGTTTTAAAAAGAAGAATTGAGAGAAAGAGTCAAACTTTAGCGTAAAGAGCGGGGCGTTGATGAGGAAGCAGCCTCTTTCATATACGAAGTAATTTCTGTTCGTTTTAAGTTTTAATGTCGCTACTTACTTTCAGCCAAAAAAATTAGTTTTTTTTTATTTAATTTCTGAACGTTTTTGAATTAATGCATGTTTGGTTTTGGCTCTCCGCACATAAATTATTAAAATGAAATTTGTATATTAATTCTTTTTTTGGCTAAATGGCTTTCTCTTAGTTTTGATCAGATGATTTTGAGAAAGAAGGGGTGGAAAAGGAGGCCTAGTTGCCCTCCAATTTTTTGGTTACTTAAAAAGGCAACTAGAACTATTTAATTTTTAACGAACGTTTTTATTAGTAAAAAATATACATAACTTAAGAATTAACTTACGTAACAAACTTTCATAACCTTATATTTTTTATTATGTATACGAGGGGGTTTGTACCATCGTTAATACCTCACTTTTTTACACTAAATCGTAAGTTTTGTCCCAATTCTTTAGGAATGACCCCTGAATCAGAAAGGCCGTAGAATAAATAGCTGAAATTACTAAAAATACTTTAGCATAAAGAGCAAGGTATGTATCTCCTCCTAAATACCTCGTTCTTTATGCTAAAGTATTTTTAGAACCCCTCATATGCGGAATAATCTCTGTTCGTTTTAAGTTTCAATGCTACTTCTTCCTTTCATTTGAAAAAAACGTTTTCATGTTAATTTTTCACTGTTTTCTTATAGTAATGCTAGAGAATCCTGCGCCCATTTCATTGAATTTTTCTTCCCCCATGACAGATTCCTCCAAGGAAAGATCCTCCAACATAGCCCCCTCTTCTCAGCCCCACCCCCAAACAAAATAAAATCCCCCTGAAAACGTCTGTACACTTCCCAATAACCATTACTATATGTAAACACCGGTCAAAGTTTGTAACTTGCAGCCCCTCCCCCAGGGATTTTGGGGGAGTAAGTCATCCCCAAAGACATAGTTATTATTGTTATCGACTATGCTGAACAAAATGGCTATCTCAAAATTTTGATCCGTTGACTTTGGGAAAAAAATGAGCGTGGGAGGGGGCCTAGATGCCCTCCAATATTTTTGGTCACTTAAATAGGCCACTAGAACTTTTGATTTCCGTTAGAATGAGCCCTCTTGCGACATTCTAGGACCACTTCGTCGATACGATGACCCCTGGGAAACAAAAACAAACAAATAAACACGCACCCGTGATTTGTCTACTGGCAAAAAAATATAAAATTCCACATTTTTGTAGGTAGGAGCTTGAAACTTCTACAGTAGGGTTCTCTGATACGCCGAATCTGATGGTGTCATTTTGGTTAAGATCCTACGACTTTTAGGGGGTGTTTCCCCATAGTTTCCTAAATAAGGCAAATTTTCTCAGGCTCGCAACTTTTGATGGGTAAGACTAAACTTGATGAAACTTATATATTTAAAATCAGCATTAAAGTGCGATTCTTTTGATGTAGCTATTGATATCAAAATTCAATTTTTTAGAGTTTTGGTTACTATTGAGCCGGGTCGCTCCTTACTACAGTTCGTTACCACGAACTGTTTGAATAGATAGATAGGACAAGATAGAATAGATTGGACAAGATGCAATAGATACGATCCCCTCCCCTTAAAAAACCACGACTATACAAACAATATTATACGGGATCTTATCTATATTATTAGCCAGGTTACGAATCTTGTTGAGCTCAGTATTCATCTTATGTGTGCATGGACAAACAGATTCACAATTCAATCCAAAAATAAACAGTTAATTAAAAAAAAACATTTCTGTTCCCCTTCTAGCATCCCCTTCTAGCAAAGGCCCTATTTTGGACTCGTCCCGGTCTGACCTTCCTTCATTTATAGAAACACTTCTGGAACAATCATTCAATGGGGCTACTGAAAGGCGTGACAGATCCCATACGGTCACGGAAGTGGTGATTATAAGGAATATATTATCTTTTCCGTATCGATACATTTGGAAAGAGGTTGATTTAAATCGCAAAGAAACTATTTACTTAATATTTATACATATTTCTTTTTACCATGTAACACATATCAAGGTGAACGAGCTCTAATTCTTTTTATGCAACAAGATAGCAACTAATGGCATTGTTATAAAAATGTTACAATTTAACATAATTAAGGAGTTTAAGTGGAGTTTAAGTGGAGTTAAGTGGAAGTCTCACAATATTACATTTCCTGATCATGGAATTGACACATATCAAGGTGAACGAGCTCTAATTCTTTTTATGCAACAAGATAGCAACTAATGGCATTGTTATAAAAATGTTACAATTTAACATAATTAAGGAGTTTAAGTGGAGTTTAAGTGGAGTTAAGTGGAAGTCTCACAATATTACATTTCCTGATCATGGAATTGACACATATCAAGGTGAACGAGCTCTAATTCTTTTTATGCAACAAGATAGCAACTAATGGCATTGTTATAAAAATGTTACAATTTAACATAATTAAGGAGTTTAAGTGGAGTTTAAGTGGAGTTAAGTGGAAGTCTCACAATATTACATTTCCTGATCATGGAATTGACACATATCAAGGTGAACGAGCTCTAATTCTTTTTATGCAACAAGATAGCAACTAATGGCATTGTTATAAAAATGTTACAATTTAACATAATTAAGGAGTTTAAGTGGAGTTTAATTGGAGTTAAGTGGAAGTCTCACAATATTACATTTCCTGATCATGGAATTGAAAACAAAAGTAGAATAAAAATAAGATTTTTTTTTTGTACGGAAACAAACAGCAACATTAAAACATAAAACGGATAGATATAATCTTGTATACGAGACCGGCTGACTAAGCCTCAATATTCACACAAAATTATGTATCTAGTCACACAAGTGACTGTACTTTTCTCTTTGTTTTCAAAATAAATTATTTTTCTCGAGGAAAAAAAATATTTTCAAGAGGAAAAAGATAGAATTCAAATAATTATCCTAGTACTTCGAAAATGAAAGGGCAGATTTATTGGTATTTATTCTAGATAGTTAATATATCCGTTAAATATTTTGGACAATCAACGGTTAATAAAATTTTACTTAAACGGTCAATACCACTGCTACAAGGGAAAATACTTTTCACTTAAAAGGCTTGGGTAAAAAGGCTTTCGGCAAAGCAACCGTCAAACATTAGCATGGACTGATCATGGTTGCCGCGCTAGCTGCAACCCAGTAAACAGCGAAAAACAGTCCATAGTAACCAAAAGTTCAAGAATACATTTAGAAAAACTGCCTAGTGAAAACAAATTGCCATTTGACACTGATTCAGGAATGGTAACTATTTTATTCGTTCGTTTTAAAAGTAAAAGTTTATTCTGAAAGGAAATTTATGGTGATTTCAATAAAAGTCTGAAACCCCTCAAAATAGTGTCGTATCAAAATGACAAGTGTACTATTGGACAGAGCATAGTCGAAAACTTTGTTAAGGAAAATTACATCCCACCTTGGAAAACAAGGAAAATCCCTTTTTTGCATTGGTAGCGCTGATCTTTCTCCCAATTTTTTTTCGAGGGCTAGCAGTTTACCAGAACATCATAGAGAGACGCTTAATAGCTTATTCAAAAGCTATTTCTGATAAATACGGGCTTTTGTAAATTAAACCATCTGAAAGTGTCCTATGGCATTCAAACGGCACTTTCGTGCCGTTTCTCAAGGGGTGGGAAAAGCGGGCTACCAGAAAATCTTAGACAGATATATAGTAGCTCATATAAAAGTGTTTTATCACATCTTCGTTTTTCGGATAGATTACACCATCCACATGTGCCAAATTGCACTAAAAATGGTACTATGGTGCTATCGGTGCCATGTTTCATGTGGAAAAGCTGGGGCGAGTGCCCTACCAGAACTTTTAAAAGAGATATTTCATGGTCCATTTGAATTTTACTGCTCACATCAACGTGCTTTTTATCAGTTTTACCATCTGTAAGTGCCATATAGCACTAAAAATGACATTTTGGGTGCCACTCCTTAAATGGAAAAGCGCGGAAGCATAAAACAGTACTATTGTAATAAATATGGTCCAAAAACCTTAACTCTAGATTTAAAAGAACCACTTCCAAAAAATCCCGCCTCCCAGCCTTCTGAGTAAGTCTCGTGAGTAATTTGGGAAAATTTACTATGAACTCTTTAACACGATCAGCCGACACTGATGCTCGCAAAATGATTTTTATGATATCGAATGTTCTTAAGAGGAAGAAATTCATGGAATAACAAGTAATTGAATTTCGAAATTCATGATGATTATTTCTTGACTTAACTCCTCCCCTCTTCCTGTTCGTAAAAGTTCAGCTTCTCCAAATATAATTTAATGCTCTCACTCACTACAATAAACAATTTAATTAATTCAATGTTTTATAACAGTAAATTACAAATATTTTTGCTGAATAAGGTCCAATAGCTATGCTTTGGTGATGATATAACCCTCCACAGTCCCTGAGAATAGGGATGTAGGTTACACACTTATGGTCCTAGAAGAAAAAATTGATTGAATTTGATCATCAGCCTCTGTTGTTCAATTACAAGCAAGTAAAACTTTGAATCAGAATTGCAAGGGTTGAATTCCATATTCAGGATTTTTTTTTCAATCATGGTTTTGTGCTTTATGCATTATTATTTGTCTGTTTATTTATTATTTTTATAAATATTCTGATGAAATGTTCTTGTTTCTGTGTGAAATGTTTCTTGTGAAATTTTCCATACACTATTCTTGAAACAAATTACCCCCTGACGCCAACCCCTTGCCATTTAAGCGTTGGAGAAGTGTAGGCTTATGGTTCTGGAACCACTCAAAGTTTTATCTTCAAATAAGAATTAAAGATTGTTATACCTATTTATTCATATAATTTATTTTCTCTACTAATTAATAGACAGAATAAAATTATTGACAGATTTTAGCACTGAAAACCTATTTGATTTTTTTTCTGTGATATTTTTCTAGTTGCCAGGTTACTTTCCAACTTATTCTTGTTTATTGCTATTCAACACCTGTATGTCTAAGGTTTTTGGTATTTATTGGGACAGGGAGGTGATATTTAGTGAAATAAGTTAGACATACCAATATTTTACTTAGGTTTCGAAAACCTTAAAAATCGTAAGTTATCGGATTTATTCAGGATTTTTAAGAATCATAGTTTAGTGCCTTATGCATTATTATTTGTCTGCTTATTTATTATTTTTATAAATTTTCTTATGAATTGTTCTTTTTTCTGTGTGAAATGTTTCTTGTGAAAATTCCATACGCTACTCTTGAAACAAATTACCCCCTGACGCCATACTCCTTGCCATTTAAGCGATAAATGGAGAAGATAATTTAAGAAGAATAACATCTCATTAAAAAACTCTGTCAAAAGTAAGCTAGGAAAAGAATAATTAGAACATTCAAAAAGGAGGTGATAAAAATTATTGACACCGCCAAACGAGCAGAGTGAAATATCATTTTTCTTAGTTTTGCAAAGGAAAAGATCATCCGTTTCATATGCAATTTTTAACTTTTTAAATGAGCTGTTTTTCTTTTTTCCTTTCGATCTGCATTTACTTAATTTTTGTAAACTTACTTGGTTTTTAGTAATTCTGGTTCTCATTGATACTGTCCGATTTATTCAATCTTGATAATCGATTTCTAAAGTGACGTGCTTATTATTTAGTTCGTTAAAAGTTAAAAATTGGGCTAAGTAGGGAGACGGGTTAAAATTTTTAAGAGAGATCATCCTTTTCATATGCAGCGCAATAGCGCTGCCTAAATAAAGACGATATTGGCAAATGCATTATTTTTTATTTATTTAAACGAGACCACTTGGTAAAGAAGGTCTTGTCGTCAAAAATTCGAAAGGGGCTCACTCGATAGAAATTTAAAGTTTCAGTGCCCTTTTCAATAGTCAAATGTGAATGGAGGGCAATTCTTTCCAATCCAAATTTACAGATAGCCATTTTGTTCATCACATTTGGAAGGCCTAGTAATTATGTCTTTGGGATAACAAAATGACAACCCCCCACAGCCCTCAGGGCAAGGGCTATAAGTTATGCTAGTTCCCATTATCAACATGTAAGTTTTTTCTGGAAGGAATGGTCATATAAACTTCGCAAGTGTCTTTTTTAAGAGTTAAAGTGATCAAGGACCAATATTACACCTACATTTTCTCAACAAACGTACCTTATTGACTTATGATATAACCACTTTGTTAGAAACTGTCACTAGAACATATAGTAAAGCCTCCAGGGTTAACACAACCCCCTAGGGTGCTTGGACAAGAGTTTTTAGTAACACTCTGGGGGAAATAAAGATTTTATGTAATGGATGCTCTTATAAACTTTGGATGGGGGTCTTTTGATGGGAAATTGGAATTTATAGCTCCCTTTTTAAGAGTGAAAAAAGATTATTGTTCTGAGTATTGCGTTCTGGTCTTGGGAAGGTAAGGGGGTTACCAGCCCTAATCGTGTTAGTTTCTACTCGCTTTGATTTTTACTCAGTTAATTATTTAATTTCTGTTGGTTTTCGGTTACATTTATTATTGATGGTGATTTATGGTAGTTCAACGATTGGTAGATTACTACATTTTATTTCTGCTAATAATGAAGTTGTTTACTCTTTAAGATTTCTTAAATTAATTACGAGAAAAGTTCATCGTCCACCTAGCGACATTGGTGAAAACGGTCTACGGGGAACAGCAAGAGAGGAAGGGATATTCTTTTGTATTATAATATCTGTGTCCGAAAATAGAGCATATAATTCTTCAGTAAAGATATTATGATCAGCAGAATGGCAAAGTAAGGGAAATACCAGAGAAGAGAAACTTGGCTAGACATTAGGACAATTTTCGCAAAAACAACATAACAAGGATATCTCTATAGTCAATTGAAACCACGCCAGAAATGGCAGCTATGACCTCCCTTGAAGCAGTGTAGGGCTTTCTTTATATGCATTTTCCTGATTGCACTAATCTGTTTATGGTAAAGCTTTAGCATAGAGACCGAAAATTGAGCGATTTTCTTCCCCAATAACAAATTGGTAAATTCTGCTGGTTGTCATTTTAAGGTTGCTCTTTAGTTGTTTTTTTTTTTTAATTTAATCCATACACATAAAAATCGTTTTACTTACAAAACATATTAACGGAGACACTTCGAATAAGTGGTGCCGTCATATTTGTGTTATCTCCTGTACATGAAAAGTTCGAATTCATATCGAGCCTTGATAATTTCGAAACGTTTAGAAAATTTTGGTAGACACCAGGAGTTGGACTGAAATAAGATGTATCAGACAGCAAGGAATCCTTCCACCAGTAAACACTGGGCGGTGGGGTTCCTAAAAAGCAAGAACAAAATAAATCCTAACATAAAGGGAATCATTAGAGATAGAACAGGTAATATGAATTGCAAGGTAAACCTTATTTAAAATTTTAATACAGCCCGAAAACTAATAATAACATTTTTAATCAAGCATCAAGCCCCTTAACCCCCTGTAAATATCCTTAAAAATCCTTAAAAAAGGATATTTTAGTTTAATCAAGCATCCTTTCAAACACTGAGTGACTCAGATTCCGGGAAATATACAGACGATTTTAATCTAAAACACAATAAAATTTTCAAAACACACATAAAAACTTCCAAGTGAGGGAGTACCGTCATTTGAAGTTGATTTAGGAATTATTACTGTTAATTTGAAAACGTTATGAACGAAAACTTTATGGAGAATTGCTTCAAAGCTAATTTAAAAGAAAATAATCATATCTAGTGCCTTTTGTAAGTAGCCAAAGACAATGTCAGTAGTGGTCTATACATGGACTCTGTGACTATATCCTTATTTAGACATAGACATAGACATTTTTTATTTTCATCCAAAACGTATAAATTAAACAAAGAATTTACCATTAACGGCCACTCTTAAGACAGAAGAGTCCTGACTGTGGCCGCAATTCTAATCAGAATGATCTGCTAAATCATTTCCTCAAATGATTTTGAAGAAAAAAATCCTTGGGGGGGGGGGGGGTAAAAAAACAAAATAATTAATATTAAATACTAAATAAATAAACACTCTTTCCTCTTATCACACTTCTCTCCTTTTAAAAAAATGGAATTTAACCATTCTCTTGAATGATGCCAGACTTACTGCCGCTCTGACCAATTCTGGAAGGTCATTCCAGACGCTGACACCTATGTTCCTGAGAACAAATCCTGCTCTCGTTGTATTTCTTCTCTCGTGAGTCAAATCCTCCGAATTTCGGGTAAAATAAGGGTGATAAAACGAGTTAGTTTTAAAAAAATCATGAAAGTACTCAGGGCTTAGATTATTTACACTTTAAAAAACAAAAATCGCTAGCTGGTAATCGCGTAGCTCGCCTATGTTCAAAATATCGTTCTTTCTAAAACACTCCGCAGTATTCTGACAGTTTTGAAATTCTCCTATCAGACGCAGTGCTTTATTTTGTATTATTTGAGTTCTTTTATAATTCATCACGAAATTGCTTGCCCAAACAGAACAACCGTACGTGATGTAGGGGTGCACAATAGCACTGTATAACAATTTGACAACTGCTACCAGGAACACTTTTTTCAGCCTCCTCATCACTCTCAATCCTCTAGCTGCTTTTGCCGACACTATTTCAACATGCTTCTTCCAAGACAAATTACAATCAATATAAAATCCGAGATATTTACAAAAAAACACCTGTATTATGCCAACACCGTTATAAAGCACATTTTCAAGAAGTTCAGGTACACCAGTTCTATTAAACACCATAAAATTTGTTTTTCTTGGATTTACTGAAAGTGAGCTTAGAGCTGTAAAAACATGAAGCCGACTAAGGACGTGGTTCGCTTTTTGCACGACCTCTTTTGAAGTCCGGGTAAACACTGTGATAGCTGTATCATCGGCGAAAGAGGTTAAAACTGAATCATTTAGATAAAATCGAAGGGTATCCACATATACCAAGAAGAGTAACGGGCCAAGGACTGATCCTTGGGGAACACCACAATTTATAGACATAGCTGCACTAGATATATCACTCATCACCACCTTCATTGATCTTCCACACAGATAAGACCGAAACCAACTTAATGCTGTATCTTTAATTCCAAGGTTCCGCAGTCTTTTCAGTAGAACTTCAAAATCCACAGTGTCAAACACCTTCTTCAAATCAACAAAAATAGTTAGAGGGATCAAATTATTTTCTAACGCACTATTTACACAATCTAAAAGGTGATGAACGGCATGCACTGTAGAATGACCTTTTCTAAAACCAAACTGCGAATCTGACAAAAACCCAAGCGAATTTATGTACTCGTATATTTTCTTATACACTACTGTTTCATAAATTTTTGAGAAGAGCGGTAGAATGGATATTGGTCTCCAGTTGGAAATATCTCTTTTATCGCCTCCTTTATGGAGGGGTATAACAGATCAGTGAGGGACGCCATAATATACTTCAGAAGGGCTCCGGAAAAGCGGATCAACTGAAATAAGCCTACCAGAAAGATATGAATCAAACCAAGAATAAGCGTTTGATCTTATACCAATATGCGATAGTTTCCAAAGAAGAATACGATGAGTCAAGGAATCAAAAGCTTTACGAAGATCCAAAAATAAGGCTGCCGGTATATGACCAGAATCTATTGCCGAATGAATGAAATTCGATAAAGCTGCGCAAGCATGTTCCGTAGAGTGACCCACTCGGAATCCAAACTGGAAACCATGCAAAAAATCCTTTGCATCCAGAAAACTAAGAAGCCTGGATAGCATAGCCTTCTCAAAAATTTTGCTGAAAACAAATAGGAGAGAAATCAATAGCAGGATCACTCCGAAAACCACCATTATAGAGTACTATAGCCTTAGCTCGCTTGAGAGATTCAGGAATAAATTTCTTTCTCGAAAGACAGATTGACGAGCTTAGTCAATGGTGACAGAATAGCAAGCAGAATGGCACGGATAACCCTTGTAGGGATTGTATCTGGTCCTGAAGAGTATGAACCTTTAAGAGCATTCACGATACGAGCTACCTTAAATTCAGAAACAGAATTCAAGACCATCGACTTCAAACATGAGGGTCTAAGAAAGGCTGTGAAATTGCAACGAGAAGTTGCAGAGCTTGCAGAGGATGCAGTTACCTTTCCTATATTAGCAAAATAAGAGGTAAGCTCAAGCTGAACATCTACATCTCCTTGGACTGTTTTACCATCGATTATCAGCATTGATGTAGCTGAAGGCAGAGGAGGAGTAGGTCTGAATTAATTAAATACCATGTCTTCCTAACATCCTTCCCAAATTCAGAACATTTCCTATGATAATACTGAGACTTTGCCTTCCGACATAAAGAATTAAATATACTCCTATAGGCCTCGAATCGTTCGTGATGAGCTACAGATGAAGAAGCCTTGTGAAGCTTCCACAAATGATTTTTCCTTTTCCAGCTTTTATGGAGACCCGAAGTCATCCATGGACCCCGATTGCAAATTTTCAGGATTCCTTCTTTAAGTAAATCATAAAGGGAATCAAAAGAATGGTGTAAAATCTGAATCAGAAACCAAACTAGCCCATCGTACATCAGCCAGACGAGAATTAAGCAGACTTAATTAAGCAGACTTAATTAAGCAGAAAAATGGGAGACTAGATGGTGATGCTATACGCTGCGCTTGATCAGCACTCTTATATCGGGAAATAGCGGGAAAATGATCAGAAATATCACTAACCAGCACAAAATTATTTAAGACATCTAGTGACAAAAAAATCCACTGGGGGACCTATAAACCAAACCCACAACTAAATACTTACACATTAAATTAATCTCAATAAAAAGGGATTCAAAGATTCCTTCCTCATTTCTGCTCAAATCATTTCGGACGTTATATGCAAGACGATCAGCAATATAAGGCATAGGCCACCTCTGGCCATCTGTTTCCTATTCAGCCTCTCCATCCTGTATCCTGGAATATCTAAAAGGATATCCTTTTTTGAATCCAGGAAAGTTTCACATAATCCTATAACATCAGGAGTTCCATCACTAACGATCCGTTTCAGCTCATCAAAAGATGAGCTAAGTCACAGATGAAACACAAAGAAAATATCAGCTCGTTTAGAAGAGGCAGAACCATTTAATTGCGAAACATACTTACTTTTAAAAGCCGAATTAGAGTCATTATTCATCTGATTTCTACTTCCAATTGAAATATTAATTATATTTTCAATATCTAAATGATTATTCTGTAATTCAAGTAAACGTTCCCCCAAAGAGTTGATACTAACCTGGCCACTAACAGAAATCGTCGATTTACTCATGGCGGATGGTAGTTCCGCCCCACGACCAAGCCCACCAGACCACAGATATAAGCAAAAAATATAAGGAAAGAAAAATAAAAAAATAATATAATCAAGATACGGATAAATAATGATAATATAATCAAGGTAAGGATAAATAAGAAACAAACAAACAAACAAACAAATAACAACACAATAAAAAAGACACAATGTTTGTGGTAGCAGAAGATACCATTATGCGAGTCACTATTACTATTTTTATTGCATCGGACCAAACTAACTCAACAAATAATTCAAGGAATACTTTTTTCTTATCAAAACAAAAAAAAAGCTAAAACAAAGCTAAAAGTGTTTTTCGAAGTTCACGAGCAGGCGGGGAAGAATCATCGAATAAAAAAACATTCTGATTGCCCATGATAGTTTTTCTAAGAAGATTTCGAGCCAATTTAGAACTGCCACTTTCAGCTCCCTGTTCTCCATGATAGCCTTTATCAGCTTTTTTTCAGTTTTAACATCAGCTATCGTGTAAATGGGTCCCTCATGAATTCCAAGGCATGACGAAATTACACTATCGAAAATCGCCTTAGCGTTTACAGTATCATTCGCTGTCACGTTCCATACTAGAATATTTTTATCTGTTTCTTTACTTTCCGGTTTCATCATTGTATGCTTTAGGCTAGATAACTGCGATTTCAGTAAAGAATTTTCATCAACCACAACTGAAATTTCGTTCTTCAAATCTTTGGTCTCTACCTCCATGCTGATCACTTTAGACTTAATACCTTCCACATCCAATGTCGATTCCAATACAGATTCTTCGATCTTAGAAATACTTTTTTCTAATCCTTTAAAATCAACATTCAGCTCATTTAACGTAGTTGAATTCTCTTTAACAGTCTGTAAAACTAGACTCAAACTATCAGCTAGTGATTTCAACGAGATTCCTTCCATAGGACTGGATGTGGGAAAAGACTCGTCAGATTTATCCTTCTTCCTCTTTCCTCCCATTATAAAAAATAGTAATTGAACTCCAAGAAAAATAGACTGTAGAAATATACTACCACATAAAACTCCTTTAATTACTCACTTTGAGTAATATTGGCACCAGAATCTATCCAAAAAAAATTTCGACAGCAAATTAACCTTGCTGAACTCTAAATGAACGGTCCGACGCAAAGTAGGAGTATTTACCTCGAATGCATTCTTGTTTTATCAAAAACTTTGTGAGGGTAAATCCGGTTTAAGATGTTCACTGAATGAATGCTATATGCGAACTGATATGCGAAATATCTACATCATCTGCATTTGAAGTCAAGGTTTGTGTTCCTTGGAAAACTGCGACAATCCTACATCACTAAATTGTATCGGAAAAAAATAGTTATATTATTATCCTGCTTAGTCTCAAATCTATCCACTCATTTACTTGAAATTGTGATTTTTCAATGGAAATACTGTAAATTTGGTTAAACAATAGGAATATTTCTAATTTTTTATATTCGATAAGCCCTGCCAGTGAATATTTCATTTTAATAAAAATCTGAAAACCAACACAACTGTTAAGTTAAACCATAGTTCACATAATAGACAATTTGGATAAAACTTAATAATTTTTAAGGAAATATCCACAATAATGTTAATATAACTGTTGTGGATAAAAATGAAAGTTTTGTATGAGAAAAGTATGAAAATATCTGTTTAATTATGAGGGAAAGCAATAAGTCTATTTTTCTTCGGATGTCTGTAAAAAAAAAGAAGAAAAACCCCAAAAACAGTATTTTTTTCCTTAAAATTGGGTCTTTGCTACAGTCCTTGGTGTAAAAAATAATTTTTATAATAAATAAGTTAATAAGAAATTGCAGGAAAAAAAATTTATAGAACTGTGAGTTTTTTCCCACGCATACTGTATGTTTGCTTTACACCATTGTGCTTTCTCCATTACTATTTTAATGACTCCTCAATTCCTGAACTTAAACAGACCAAATACCACATGAATATAGGATTAGTAAAGAATAGAAAGCGTCAGATTTTGAATAAGAAGCAAAGACCATATCTTAAAATAAACATAATTAGTTTCAGGCTCTAGAAAATGATTAATTTACATACTACCCTGCAAGACTCAGGATTAAATCCTAGAGTTTAATTAAATGATAAATTAATTAAAGTAAGAACTCTGGTGAGTCATTCATTGCTTTTTTAGCTTGTGAAGTAATCCCCTAGTGTGCTTTATTCCAATTATTACTTTTTCGGATCATGGTTAATGACCTTGCTTGTGATTACAACTTCTCCCGCCGGGAAAAGCTGTTTTGCTCAATCAAGATTTCCCCTGGTATGAATAACCTCAAGAGAATTGCGCTATGGTTGCCAGTTTCTTTTTGCCATTTTAACTCTACGTTATTGTGTCGTTTACATAGCTGTCCAGAATGTTTCCGATGAGTTCTGGTTTTGAAGTTAAGAAAAAAATCTGTTTAATGTATATGTACACATGGACAGTAAATTATAAGTTTTCCTAGTTTGAGTTTTTTTGTTTCATGAACCACGTAGTGCTTTCTTCAGTCTTTAAGTACACCATGCTATATACTAGTCGCAATTCCCTTTGGGAGAAAAGTCAAAACTGTTTGAACAAGAAGGAGGGGATTCATTTCTAATCCCTCTTAACATCTGAAAATACTTCTTACCTATACCTTAACTATCAAAATAAAGAATAACATTAAACCCCAAAAGAATCAGAATTTACTCCCTTAAAGGAGAAATCTTCCCCTCCTCAATATTACCCCCCCTTGATCGTAAAATTTTAGAGGATGTTGAATTGATCGGAAATTGAGAGCCGTAATACATTTTTGGAGAGCTGAAAGTGAGTGGAGAGCAACCACCCTCTTTTCTAGAACTGTTTCAGATATAGAGTACTCGGGATAAGGGTCGTAAACTAGACAAACTGTCATTTCCCTATAAACAAATTTTGCATTTGAGGAAGGGGGAGAGAAATGTTGGTATGGGATTCAAACGGAACGAGACATTAAGAGATTATTTTCCTGGTCAAAAAGATCATCACCGTTTTGCTAAGGGATGGAGAGGGGTTAGGGGCCGGAAATGAGGCAAAATATTTTTCACCCGATGATCTTGAAACTTAGAGTCAGAAGTAATTATGCAAAGGGAACCAATTTACAGAAATTATTAATAAGATTGATCCCTTTAAAATTAATCCCTCCACTGCCAAATGGGGCTATTTTTTGAAGACGACACTGCCTTTCGAGGTTGAACAAATAAAAGTTCGAAGAGGGATAAGTCTTTTTATTAGACAGTGAAAAGCAGCTATAAGAGTTTTGTATATCCCTACCACATACATCAGTGATCGTCATCAGCAGATACTAAAGTAGTACAATTAAAACAAACTATATTTATACAGAATAAAATAGTCACTCCCGGGTCATACATAGTTTTTGGTTCAATGGCCGAGAGGGTTCTTTAACAAGGTTTATTCAAATTCTTGAATTCTTTAATATTTCCCAAATGTAAGTAGAATTTTTAATTGAAGGCGGCACAGACTTCTTCTTCTTCCAATTTCCAACGAAATGTTGCTGAAATTACAGCTACACTCTAGCTTGGTCTACAATCTTTATATATAAGACGTAGTTATTTTTTTTCCAAAGACCACACTGTCTTTCTATGATGAACAAATAAAAGTTAAAATAGGGACGAGTCCCTTTGCTATCAAACAGTTCGTGGTAACGAACTGTAGTAAGGAGCGACCCGGCTCAATAGTAACCAAAACTCTAAAAAATTGAACTTTGATATCAATAGCTACATCAAAAGAATCGCATTTTAATGCTGATTTTAAATATATAAGTTTCATCAAGTTTAGTCTTACCCATCAAAAGTTACGAGCCTGAGAAAATTTGCCTTATTTAGGAAAATAGGGGGAAATACCCCCTAAAAGTGGTAGGATCTTAACGAAAATGACACCATGAGATTCAGCGTATCAGAGAACCCTACTGTAGAAGTTTCAAGCTCCTACCTACAAAAACGTGGAATTTTGTATTTTTTGCCAGAAGACAAATCACGGGTGCGTGTTTATTTGTTTGTTTGTTTGTTTTTTGTTTTTTTTCTTTTCCCCAGGGGTCATCGTATCGACCAAGTGGTACTAGAATGTCGCAAGAGGGCTCATTCTAACGGAAATGAAAAGTTCTAGTGCCCTTTTTAAGTTACCAAAAAAATTAGAGGGCATCTAGGCCCCCTCCCACGCTCATTTTTTTCCCAAAGTCAACGGATCAAAATTTTGAGATAGCCATGTTGTTCAGCATAGTCGAAAACCATAATAACTATGTCTTTGGGGATGACTTACTCCCCCACAGTCCCTGGGGGAGGGGCTGCAAGTTATAAACTTTGACCAGTGTTTACATATAGTAATGGTTATTGGGAAGTGTACAGACGTTTTTAGGGGGATTTTATTTTGTTTGGGGGTGGTGCTGGGGGGGTTTCTATGTTGAAGGATCTTTCCTTGGAGGAATCTGTCATGGGGGAAGAAAAATTCAATGACAAGGGCGCAGGATTCTCTAGCATTACTATAAGAAAACAATGAAAAATAAACATGAAAACGTTTTTTCAAATGAAAGGAAGAAGTAGCATTGAAACTTGAAACGAACAGAGATTATTAGGCATATGAGGGGTTCTAAAAATACTTTAGCATAAAGAGCGAGGTATTTAGGAGGAGATAAATACCTTGCTCTTTATGCTAAAGTATTTTTAGTAATTTCAACTATTTATTCTACGGCCTTTCTGATTCAGGGGTCATTCTTAAAGAATTGGGACAAAACTTCAGATTTAGTGTAAAGAGCGAGGTATTAACGAGGGTACAAACCCCCTCGTATACATAATAAAAATATAAGGTTATGAAAGTTTGTTACGTAAGTTAATTCTTAAGTTACGTATATTTTTTACTAATAAAAACGTTCATTAAAAATTAAAAGTTCTAGTTGCCTTTTTAAGTAACCGAAAAATTGGAGGGCAACTAGGCCTCCTTCTCCACCCCTTATTTCTCAAAATCGTCTGATCAAAACTAACAGAAAGCCATTTAGCCAAAAAAAGAATTAATATGCAAATTTCATTTTAATACTTTATGTGCGGAGAGCCAAAACCAAACATGCATTAATTCAAAAACGTTCAGAAATTAAATAAAAAAAAATAATTTTTTTAGCTGAAAGTAAGGAGCGACATTAAAACTTAAAACGAACAGAAATTACTCCGTATATGAAATGAGTTGTCCCCTCCACAATCCCTCGCTCTTTACGCTAAAGTTTGACTCTTTGCCACAATTCTACTTTTTAAAACAATTAAAAGCTTTAGCGTAAAGAGCGAGGGATTGTGGAGGGGACAACTCATTTCATATACGGAGTAATTTCTGTTCGTTTTAAGTTTTAATGTCGCTCCTTACTTTCAGCTAAAAAAATTATTTTTTTTTTATTTAATACAGTAAAAAACGAGGTGAAATTTCTAAATATTTCAACTACATACAATAGTAATCGTCAGCAGCAGATAAATTAAAGTACTACAACTAAAAACAAATATATTTATACAAAATAAAATATTTCCGGTTCATTGCCTGAAAAGGTCAATTCAAAGGCTCAAGTACTTTAATACTGCATAGGAAGGAATGTTCTTTAACATTGCTTTTGCAAGAAAAATCATTTCGCTGTGGTCTTGAAGGTTACCGGATGACTTGCATCTCGTTTTGCAACAGGTATTACAGGTATTACAGGTATCCTTGCAACAGGTATTACTTGCAACAGGTATTACAGGTATCCCATACGCAGGGAACATGATTTTTATTATGAACGAAGTTTTAGTCGTATTTCCAATTTGATGCACTAGATTTGATGCTCCTCGTGAACAATGACTACGGAGATCACTATTAATGAAAAAAAGGAAAATTTAGGTACTGAAATGCGCTCTTATAGGTATCTCATTCTCCCTTTTCCTGTCTATAAATTGACCCTCTGTCCTCCATCGTAATAGATACGTGTTATTATGCATAACTAAATATAATTTCATGAAAAATCAACTTAGTTCAACTAAGCATTAAAATATGTGTCCATGTTAACCATTTATCGTGAATGGACTCCACGACTTTTATAGATTAAATAGAAAAATAAACAAGTTTGTTTTACTTGAAAGTAAGGAGCAGCATTAAAACTTAAAACGGACAGAAATTACTCCTTATATGAGAGGGGCTTTTCCTCCTCAACGCCCCGCTCTTTAAGCTAAAGGTAGACTCTTTCTCTTAACTCTACTTTTTATAATACTAAGAAACTTTTGCGTAAAGAGCAGGGCGTTGAGGAGGAAAAGCCCCTTTCATATACGGAGTAATTTCTGTTCGTTTTAAATTTTAATGTTGCTCTATACTTTCAATTAAAAAACCTTGTTTTTTTCTATTTAATTTCTGGAGGTTTTTGAATTAATGCATGTTTTGATCTTGGCTCTCCGCACATAAATAATTAAAACGAAATTTGCATATTAATTAATTGCAATTAATCGGAAGACTTTGAGAAAAAAGGAGCAAGGGAGGAGGCCTATTTGCCCTCCAATTTTTTGATTACTTAAAAAGGCAACTAGAACTTATAATTTTTTACAAACTTTTTCATTGGTAAAAATATACGTAACTTACGAATTAACTTACGTAACGAACTTCTATATTCGTATATTTTTATTGCGTATATGAGGGGGTACCACCCTCGTCGATACCTCGCTCTTTACACTAAAGCTTAAAATTTTGTCCCAACTCCTTAAGAATGACCTCTGAGTCACAAAGGCCATAGAAAAGATAGTTGAAATTACTAAAAATACTTTAGCGTAAAGAGTGAGGTATATCGAGGAGGTGAACCCCTCATGTGCGTAATGATTTTTTTTTCGTTTTAAGTTTTAATGCTGCTTCTTACTTTCAGTAGAAAAAACATTTCATATTTATTTTTTATTGTTTTTTCAAATAATGCTACAAAATCCTGCGCCCCCTTCATTGAAATTCTCTTCCCCCATGAGAAGTTCTTCAGTGGAAATATCCTACCACGTAACCCCCCCTCAACTCTCCCCCCTAAACCCAAAAAATCCACCTGAAAACGTCTGTACACTTCCCAGTAACCATTACTATATGTAAACGCAGGTCAAAGTTTGTAACTTACAGCCCCTCCAATGGGGACTGCGGGGGAGTAAGTCGTCCCTAAAGACATAGTTATTCGGTTTTTCGACTATGTTGAATAAAATGGCTATCTCAGAATTTTGATCCGGTAACTTTTGGGAAAACTTGAGCGTGGGAGGGGGCCTAGGTGCCCTCCAATTTTTGGGTCACTTAAAAAGGGCACTAGAACTTTTAATTTCCGTTAAAATGAGCCCTCTCTCGACATTCTAGGACCACTCAGTCGATAGGATCACCCCTGGAAAAAAAACAAGCAAAAAAAAAAGAAAATGCGAAATTCCACATTTTTGTAGATAGGAGGTTGAAAATTCTACAATTAGGTTTTCTGATAAGCTGAATCTGTAGGTGTGATTTTCGTTAAGATTGTATGACTTTTAGAGGGTGTTTCCCCCTATTTTCTAAAATGAAGCAACATTTCTCAGGCTCGTAGCTTTTGATGGGGAATGCTAAACTTGATGAAACTTATATATTTAAAATCAGCGCTTAAATGCAATTCTTTTGATGTAACTATTGATATTAAAATTAAATTTTTTAGAGTTTCGGTTACTATTGAGCCGGGTCGCTGCTTACTACAGTTCGTTGCCACGAACTGTTTGAAACGAATGTGCCACCGTTCAGAAATATTTCCTCTGCAAATGGGGAGCCGAATTTCAATATAAAGTTTTTTTTAATACATTTTAATCGATTGCTTATCTAAGTATATCTGATCGATGGCAACTCAGTCCTTTGAGGGGTAAAATCATGATTTAGTGTTACAAATAGGCAGAAAACAACAGTTTATGGTGACAAAATGTTTTGGGTCACATTATAAACGTACTAACAATTTTCATTTACGTCGAATTTTAGCCCTACACCAATTCTATTTGTGGAGTGGATTGGTAAAGTAACCCATGGGACAAAAAAAAAATAAACAACCAAGTAGTAAGAACATTGTAGAACGTGGCAGGACATAATTTTTATGTTCGTATCAGGCCTTAGCAACCAAATGGAGCCGATTTACACAACCGGTTTACATTATCATAAATTTAACCTTAATGTCTGAGTAATCCTATTACTCAGTTATTATATCTTAGTTATTATAACTTAGAATATTTATTCAAAAGTCAGGGATGCAAGAACAGGAATTTTAAGACACATGCACTACGTCAAGGCTCACAAATGGTGTACTAGCATCTGAAATAGGTAGATAATTTTTTTACCAAGGTCTGAGAGAGGTGAATTGGATGATTTTTGCAGATAGAGATAAATGAAGTGGGAACTTATGTAGATTCAAGAGCAGATGGGTGAAAATTTTTCAAAAGTCGGAAACAATATTTTGAGCAAGAAGAAAAAAGCTCGAATTCTGATCTGAATTTTTCTATAGAAGAGAAAAAAGTTACACTTCTGTTCTAAATTTTTGCATAGAAGAGAAAAAAGTTCATGTTCTGTTCAGAATTTTTCCAAATAAGAGAAAAAAAAATTCGACTGCTACCCTGAATTTTCTGAAAGAAAAGAAAAAGTTACACGTCAGTTGGAAATTCAGTTACACTGAATTTCCCCAAAGAAGAGAAAGAAGTTACACCTCGGTTGTGAATATTTTGAAAAAAGAGAAACAAGTTAAATTTTAGTTCTAAATTTACACAAAGAAGAGAAAAAAAAGCTAAGCTTCTGTCCTAAATTTACCCAAAGAAAAGAAAAAATTCCTGTTCTGAATTCTTCCGAAGAAACGAAAAAAGTCATGCTACATTTCTGAATTTTATCAAAGAAAACAAAAAGAACATAAGCTTCTCTTCTGAATTTTTCTAAGGAATAAAAAAAAGCTCCGCTTCATTCCCCAATATTTTTCCGAAGAAGAGAAAAGAGTTACACCTGTGTTCTGATTTTCGCAAAACTGAGAAAAAAGTCCAAGTTGTGTTCTAAATGGAGAAAAAAGTTCATTTCGGAATTTTTCCAAAGAAGAGAAAAAAGTTACACTTCTATTCTGAATTTTTCTAAAGAAGAGAAAAAAGTTGCACTTTTCTTCTGACTTTCCCCAACAGAAGAGAAAAAGTTCAACCTCTGTTCCGTATTTTCCCATAGAAGAGACAAAATTTACACTTAAGTTCAAAATTTTGTCAAAGAAGAGAAAAGAATACACTTCAGTTCTGAGTTTCTCCAAAGATGAGAAAAAAGTAACACTACTACTCTGAATTTCCCAAAAAGAGAAAATATTATGCTTAACTTCCAAATTATTTCAAACAAGAGAAAAAATTTACACTTCTTACCTAAATTTTCCCAGGGAAGAGAAAAACAATCATCTTCTCTTCTGAATTTTCCAAAAGAAGAGAAAAAATTCAACTGCTGTCATGAATTTTCCCAAAGAATAGAGAAAGGTTATACTTTTGTTCTGAATTTTTCCAAAGAAGAGAAAAAAAATCAACTGCTGTCATGAATTTTCCCAAAGAATAGAGAAACGTTATACTTTTGTTCTGAGTTTTTCCAAAGAAGAGAAAACAAGTTTTACATCAGTTCAAAATCTCCCTAAATAAGAGAAAAAAGTTACACTTCGGTTTCTGAATTTTTCCAAGACTAGAAAAAAGTTAAACCTTCAGTTAAAAATTTTCCCAAAGAAGAGAAGAACAGATTAACTTCTTTCCTGAATTTTTAAAAAGAAGAGAAAAAAACAGGTTCTGTTCAAATTTTTTCACAGAAGAGAACATTTTTCCACAGAGGTCCACATTTTTCCAAAGTAAAGAAACAAAGTTACACTGCTAATTTTATCAAAGAAGAGAAAAAACAGTTCAACTTTTGTTCTAAATTTTACCAAAGAAGAGTAAAAGTCATGCTACATTTCTGAATTTCCCAAAAAGAGAAGAACATTCAAATTCTTTTCTGAATTTTTCTACAGAAGAGAAAAATAGTTCAACGTCATTTCTAATTTTTTTTTTCTGAAGAAGAGAATAAAGTTACATCTCTGGTCTAATTTTCCGCAAACCTGAGGAAAGAAAAAAGAGAAAAAGTTCTGAGAAGAAAAAAAGCTTAACTTTGGTTCTGAATTTTTCCTAGGAAAAGCACAAAGTCATACAAAAAGTTTCACTTCTGTTCTGAGTTTCCTCAAAGAAGAGAAAAATAGTTAAACTTCTCTTCTGGATTTTTCAAAAGATAAGGAAAGAAATTTCAACTGCTTTCCAGAATTTTCCCGAAGAAGAAAGAAGTTCAATTTTTCTTCTGAATTTTCAAAAGAAGAAAAAAATATTAACTGCTGTCCTAAATTCTCCTGATGAAGATAATAAGTTACACTTCTGTTCTGAAAATTTCAAAGAACAGAAAAAAGTTCTACTTCAGTTCTTTATTTCCCCAAAGAAGACAAAAATGTTTAATGTCTCTTCTGAATTTGTCGAAAAAAGAAAAAATTTCAACTGCCGTTATGAAATTTCCCTAAGAAGAAAGAAAAGGTATACATTTATTCTGAATTTTTCAAAAGACGAGAAAAAAAGGTTAAAATTTTTTTCTGAATTTTCCAAAAGAAGAAAAACATTCTACTTCTCTTCTGAATTTTTCAAAAGAAGAGGAAAAAATCTCAACTTCTGTCCTAAAGTTTCTTGAACAAGAGAAAAAAGTTATACTTCGATTCTGAATTTTTCAAAGGAGAGAATAAAGTTACACTTCAGTTCTTAATTTTCCCAAAGAAGAGAAAAAGTGGAAATTCCGTCGTAAATTTTCCAAAGGAGAGAAAAAAGCTAATTTTGAATTTTGAATTTTTACAAAGAACAGAAAAATGATACGCTTCCCTCCTGAATTTTCCAATGAGGAGAAAAGTCTACAGTTCAGATCCAAATTTTTCCAAAGAAGAGAAAAAAGTTCTAATTCCAATCTAAGTTTTTCCATAGAAGAGGAAAAATTCATGCTTCATTTTTGAATTTTTCGAAAGAACAGAAAAAACCTCAACTTCGGTTGTGAATTTTTCCAAAGAAGAAAAAGGATATGAAAGAGAAAACAGTTCTATACTAAATTTTTCCATAGAAGAGAAAAAAGTTGCACTTCAGTTCTGAATTTTTCCAACGAAGAAAAACAGTTTAGCAGGGGAAAAAGCTCAAATTCGGTTCTGAATTCTTACATAAAAGAGAGATAATTTACCCCTCATTTCTGAAAGTTTTCCAAAGAAGGAAGAAAAGTTGAACTTTCGTTCTGAAATAAACGAAACAAGAGACAAAATGGTTCAAGTTCTGTTCTGAATTTTTCAAAAGAAGAGAAAAAACACTACTTCTGTTCTAAATTTTTCCATTGAAGAGGAAAAAGTTACACTTCAGTTCTCCATTTTCAAAAAGAAGAGAAAAAGTTACAGTTCAGTTCCGAGTTTCTCCAAAGAAGAAAAAAAGTAACACTTCTATTCTGAATTTCCCAAGCGATGAGGAAAAGAATTACACTTCAGTTCTGAATTTTTCCAAAGAAGAGAAAAAAGTTACCCTTTTTTTATTTTCCCAAAGAAGAGAAAAAAAATTTAATCTTCGGCTCTGAAATTTCCAAAGAAGAGAAAAATGTTAAACTTCAGTTCTCAGTTTTCCCAAAGGTGAGAAAAAAATTAAGCATCTGTCCTGTATTTTCCCGTAGAAGAGAAAAATCAAGTTCAAGTTGTGTTTGGAATTTTCCCAAGGAAGAGAATAAAAGCTCCGTTTCTTTTCTAAATTTTTCCAAAGAATAGAGAAATTCGTTCTACAATTCAGAATCTCCCAAAGAAGAAAAGAGTCAGCTTCTGTTCTGCTTTTTCCATAGAAGCGAAAAAACTTGCAATTTAATTCTGAATTATTTCTAAAGACGAAAAAGGTCACACTTTTGTTCGGAATTTTTCCATAGATGAAAAAAGGTACGTGTCCCCCATCTCTGACTGAAAATGAATGGAAGGCAGTAGTACAAATGTGACCAGATGAAATATTTGAGCGTCTTGCAATTCACGCTCATATGTCTCTGGCTTTGACAGGAAAATTTGAATTTGCAAGATTTCACAAGACTTTTTTCCGCTTTATTTATTATAGATTGGCTGTCAAGCAGTTGATTACAAACGAACTAACACATAAAAATATTTTGTTGACCTTTAACAAAGAAAAAATTTAATGACCAGCATATATACACTATTTTCATCATGTGTCTCTGGCTTTGACAGAAAAATTTGAAGTTGCAAGACTTCACAAGATTTTTTTCTGCTTTCTTCATTATAAATTGACTGTCAAACTGCTGAATATAAAATTACTAACACATACAAAAATTATGTTCACCCTTAACAAAGAAAAAAAAATGAACAGTATATATACACTATTTTCATCTCGTATTCCAAAAATTATCTATGGAACGTAAGCTACCTCTTCTTTGTGAGAATTCCGAAATGAAATATAACCTTTTCTCTTCTAAGGAAATATTCAAAACAGAAGTTGAGCCTTTTTTCTTCTTTTGCGGAAAATCCGAACGGAAGAATACCTTTTTTTTTCTTCTATTGAAAAAATTAGAACAGAACTTAAACTTTTCTTCTATCCTTCGTAAGAAATTCATTACTGAAGTGCAACTTTTTTCTTTTCTGTGGAAAAAAAATTCGGAAATGAAGTAGAACTTTTTTTTCTCTTCTTTAGAAAGATTCAGAACAGAAGCTGAACTTTTTTGCTTTTTTCGAAAAATTTTAGAATTTTTTCGAAAAAAGTTGAACTTTTTTCTCTTCTTTGGTAAAATCCAGATCTGTAGCAATGATTTTTTCCCTTCCTTGGAAAAAATAAAAAAGAAATTGGAGTTTTTTTTATCTTTTTTGGAAAAATTCAGGACAGAAGTTAACTTTTTTCTCTTCTATGGGAGAATTTAGAACTAAAGTTTAACTTTTTTCTCTTCTTTGAAAAAATACATAATTGAAGTACAACTTTTTTCTCTTCTTTGTAAAAATTCAGGACAGCAGTTTAATTTTTTTTTCTACTTTTGAAATATTCAGAAGAGAAGTTGATGTTTTCTCTTCTTTTGGAAAATTTAGAAATGAACTTTAATATTTTCTCTTAATTTGGGAAACATAAAATAGAAGTTTAACTTTCTTCTTCTTCTTCGGAGAAATTCGGAATTGAATTGTAGCTTTTCTCTTGTTTGGTAAAATTCAGAACTGAAGTGCAAGTTTTTTCTCTTTATAGAATAAGTCAGAACTGATAAGTAAATTTTTTCTCTTCTATGGAAAAAATCAGAATAGAAAATGAACTTTCTCTTTGTTTGGGGAAAATCTGAACAAAATTATAAAAAGAAAAAAGATTTAATTAGTTATAGAATCAGAACAAAATTCAGAATAGAAGTGTAACTATTATCCAGTTCTTAGGATTAAATCCAAACTGAAATGAAACTTTTTTCTCTCTTATGGAAAAATATGAATACGATTTTAAATTTCTTTCTCAGTTTGGGGAAAAATCTGAACAAGAAAATGCAGAACCGAAGTTAGACTTTTTTTCTCTTCTCAGAACTTTTTCTCTTTCCTCAGTTTTGGGGAAAAGCAGAACAGAAGCGTAGCTTTTTTCTCTTCTTCAGAAAAAATTTGGAAATTAAAATGAATCAGAACAGAAGTATAATTTTTTGTCTTCTATAGGATCATTTAGAAAAGAGCTTGAACTTGTTTTCTCTTTTCTGGAAAAATTCAGGCTGGAAGTTTAACTGCTTTTCTTCTTTACTAAAATTCAGGACATCAGTTGAACGTTTTTTCTCCGCTTTTAAAAATTTAAAAGAGAAATTGTACTTTTATCTTCTTTTGAAAAATTCAGGGTAGCAGTTGAAGTTTTTTTCCTCTTCTTTGGAAAAATTTAGAAAAAAAGTTGAATTTTTTCTCTCTCTTAGGGAGATTTAGAAAAGAAGGGTAAATTTTTCCTCTTCTATGGAAACATTCAGAAGAGAAGTTGAAATTTTTTCTTTTCTTTAGGGAAAATCAGAACTTTAGCATGCCTTTTTTCTCTTCTTGAGAAAATCTCAGAACAGAAATTGAATTTTTTTCTTCTTTGGGAAAATTCAGAACAGAATTGGAACTTTTTTCGCTTCTCTGGAATTATTCAGAACTGATGTGTAACTTTTTTTCCTCTTTGGGAAAATGCCAGGAAATTACTTTAATATTTTTTCTGCTTTGGGGAAATTCAGAATAGAAATGTATTTTTTTTTCTCTTCTTTCGAGAACTTCATAACTCAATTGTATCTTTTTTCTTCTTTGAGAAAATTCCTGGCAGCAATTGAACTTTTTTCCCCTCTTTGGAAAAATTCAGAAAAGAACTTGGATTTTTTCTCTGATTTTGGAAAATTCAGAATAGAAATGTAACTTTTTTTCTCGTCTTCGGACAATTTTGGAACTTTTTCTTTTTTGGGAAAATCCAGAAATGAAGTGTTACTATTTTGACTTCTACGGAAAAATTCAGAACATCTGGATTGTTTTCTTCTTTGGAAAAATATTTTGTGTCTGACTTCTGAAAAATTCCCATACCACATGCCCCTGAATCTTGATAACTTCCCACTTGATATTTCTCTAGCTCTAAAAAGAATCCAGCTCATCACGCTCAGACTTTGATAAAAACCTTATCAACCTATTTCAGAACCTAGTACTAATTGTGAGCCTGATAGTAGTGTCATTGTCTCAAAACTCATCTTCTGGCATCTCTGACTTCTGACAATACTTTTAAGTGATGAAGATCATAGGGTACCCTAAAAATATTGGAAATATAGCAATGAAATTCAACTAAATATTCTTATTGAAATAATTACACGTACAATACTATATGTTATTAATATCATCATAAAAAAATTTAATGTTTTGAATCCACTCCAAAAGATAATTCATCTTGTTTTATCTTGACTTGGCACTTATTTCATTCCGCGGCCAAACACAACATTTATCATGGTTGCACCTACAATCTCATCACACATTACATCATTGATATTATTTCGTTCAATGGTAGTACTTGTTGTTAAACTACCAACGATAATACGAATGTTCACTAATTGGTATACTACCAATGAAACTATTAATGTTCACCGATGCTTTGATTTTCATCGAACTGTCTTTAATTTCCGTGGTGATACTATCTGCAAATACCCTTTTTATTTTCCCTGCAAGTTCAATATCTATTACCACGTTATTTTTACACAGGTAACGGTTCCGGCACGTCGACAATATGTGGTTTATGATATTTATAGAGGATTTTTTTTACTTTCCGTATAATGCTAATATCTGAAAGATGGTGATAGTGGTTATCAACGGATAAAGTGTTACTACAAACACTAGCAAGAAATTTTTCCCCGTCATCAACTATTAATTTTTGGTTAATTTAGAAAATAATATTTTTAGTGACCTTTTTTGACAGTTTTTTTCATTACTTTTTTAGTATTTTTCATTAAATGATTTTAAAATTCTATTTCCGGGGTCTTTTAGAATAGTACATTTAAAATCCTGCCTTACATTCAGTCAATGAACGAAACTTATGATAATGTAAACCCGTTTCACTACTGCTTAATTAATAGTAATGTAAACTGGTTATGTAAATCAGCTGGATATACATTAAAGTATAGGACTACTGAGACAATAAGGTTACATTTATGATAATGTAAACTGGTTATGTAAATAAGCTGGATCTGGCTGCTACGGCCTGATAGGAGTATGCAAATTATGTCCTGCCATGCTTAACAATTTCATTACTACTCAAGCATCGCTGATCTTTATTGTGGCAAAAATTCAAAATTCTATATTTAAGCAGATAGGAACTCAATACCACTACATTAGGGTTCTCCAACATGCTGAATATGATGGTACGATCTTCAGTAATGCTACCAGACTAATTGAAAGTGCTTCTTTACTTTTTTGAAAATCAGGCAGTGTAGCTTTTAATGGGTAACATTAAACTTAATTATTCTTATATATTTTAAATTAGCACAAACCGTAAATTCTTTTGATGTTTCAATTGCTTATTTTTTTTAGAATTTCGGTTAGTTTTAGAAAGAGCTGCTTCTTTCATAGAGTTGATTATCATAATTTCTTTTTTGAAGGACGACTGTCCTACTATCTCAGAAACAGGCTCAAATTCCATATGTCTTATAATGTCATTGCAATGTTCCTAGTTGAATAGATCGGAAGATTCACAATTATTCATAAGCAACAGTGGCAATCATGATGAACAGGACAGATCCACTGTTCAGACGAATATGGTGGCTTCTCTTTTCAATTGTTAAAATAAACTTACCTCCTGACACACTGCAAAGGAGTGTCATTTCTTGTCCTTCAGAGTAAGACCCTGTGGTGCTTGTTAATTCCTGATTTCTTTCATCGGTAATACGAATTGATACTGGCGGAACTGAAAGCAGAATATTTATTTTAGTTGTAGTAAATCTCTAGTGAATTTCTACTACTATATGCAACTCTTTGGATGTTGTATTTTTTTTTTTTTTGTTTATAGGTGTTATCATCCCCCTTTAGAGAAACTTAAAGTGATTTCCTTACGAAAATAATATCTTTCGGTATTGTAAGATAAAAAAAAACATATTTCAGACATTTCATGGTAACGAACGGAAAGTAAGGAGCAACTCATTTTAATAGTAACCAGAACTGTAAAAAAACTCAAAAGACCCTGCGTTGCATGACAATTCTAGATATTTAAATTTGATTGAATTTAAAGTTACTTATTAAAAGTCAAAAACCTGAAAAAAATTTACCACATTTAGAAAAAGTTGAGAACATCCCCAGAAGACAAGATTGATCTTAATAAAAATGATACCATCGTAGTAAACTTGTGAAACGACCTTGTTAAAAAAGTTTCTAGATCTAATCTAGAAAAATGATACAATTTGTAATTAGTACGAGAAGGCTAATGCGTATGCGTGTTTTTTTGCTTTTTTTTATCGTTTTGTTTGTTACAGTAGTGTATTGATACGATCATTTTAATAATCCTAGTCTTGAATATCAGGATAGAAATAATTTGAGGAGCATTTCAATCTTATAGTGTTCTTTTTAATTAGTGAAAGAGTTTGCGTGAAGCAGAGTTGCGTTTCATGACCATGTATTGCAGAAACTGAGCGGAAGTTTTAAGGCCGTGAAAAGTTTTAAGATTATTAAAAAATATATACTAGGGTCAGAGGCCATAACACCATGAGGTTCCATTCGCTGTTAAAGATAAAGACAGACCACATAAAATAAACGTTTAATAATTGACAAGTAGCTAAAGCTTCATTTAGCTCAGATGATTCATTACAAGTTTCATAAAATTACGTACTTTGGTATATAAATGTTCTTCAGATATTTTATATATATGGTATTTATGCCATATCAAGTCATCGGACCAGTTATTCCGGACCCTCTAAATGACAATGGGCTAAGGCTCCTTCAACTGTGCAGCATGCATAACCTTGTCATTACGAACACGCTGTTCGCAAGGAAGGATATCCACAAATACACATGGTACAGCAACGACGGCCGTACCAAAAAAAATGATCGACTATATCATTGTCTCACAGAGATGGAGATCCTCGACTAGTAACTGCAGGACGTACAGGTCAGCCGAGATTGGTAACACTGACCATCGCCTCGTTGTAGCTAATATGCGACTGAGGCTCCAAGCCCAGCGCTCGCAACCTAGACCGACCAAGATTGATGTCTCTCGTCTCTCCGATCAAGAGATACGGTCCAAGTATGCCATTGATGTCTCGAACCGCTTCGACGCACTCCTGCCATTTGAAAGTTCTGAGGACGCATGGATCTCGTTTAAGAAGAATGTCCTGGAGTCAGCGACCGCAAATATTGGAAGGGCGAAGCGTGCTAAGAAAGCGTGGGTTCAGTTCGATACGCTTGACGTCATTGAGCAGAGACGCAAGGCAAGGCTTCTGGGCGACATGCCGACCTACAGGCGCCTCAATGGTGTCCGCAACAAGCTGATACAGCGAGACAAGAAACTGTTTGTGGAAAGGAAGGCAAACGAGCTGGAGGGCGCAGCCATGAAAGGGGACGTCGGGAGCCTCTACAAGCACCTCCGTGACCTCACAAGCGACAAAGCCCCCTCAGTTGCATCTGTTGTCTCTGCGGACGGCCAGCCACTTAGTGACGAGGCCGCTCAGGTCAGTCGATGGAAAGACCACTTCTCAAGTCTCCTCAATGCCGATGCTGTAGCACAGACTGACCAGGAACTCGCACGCCTAGCTGCCAGCACTCAGGAAAATGAACCAGAGACTTCCTTCACGACAGCAGAAATCCACTCTGCTTTGAAACGTCTAAAGAATAACAAAGCGGCAGGCGTATGCGGAGTATCCGCTGAGCTCCTGAAGTATGCTGGACCGGCGATGTTACTTTGGCTGCAAATGCTGTTTTCCGTGGTGTGGCGCACAGAATGGGTCCCGAAGGACTGGCGACTTGGCATAATCCTGCCCCTTTGGAAGAGAAAGGGGAGCAAGAGCATCTGCTCTAATTACAGAGGTATAACCCTTCTCTCAGTCCCTGGAAAGCTCTTTGCCATGACCCTGCTAGACAGATGCACGAGTATCCTCCGAAGAAAAAGGAGAGTTCAGCAGGCCGGATTTATGCCAGGGAGGTCCACTGTCGAACAAATCTTCACTATGCGCCAGTTAATTGAGAAAACTAGAGAATTCAGGAGGAACGCATACGTGGCCTTCGTAGACTTCAAAGCTGCTTTTGACTCCGTCGATCGCAACTCTGTTTGGCTAATACTTAGATCGACGGGTCTACCTGATAAATACTGCAAGCTTTTTGAAAAGCTGTACGAAGAGACCGAGAGTTGCGTCCAAGTCAACGGAAAACGGAGCATGACATTCAATATCAAAACTGGCGTTCGCCAAGGGTGTGCCGCCGCCCCGGAATTGTTCAATTGTGTGATAGACTATGTGATGACAAGAACTACAAATCGCCTGCCCTTTGGTCTGCAGTTTGGAGATCGCATTCTGACGGATGCGGACTTCGCAGACTATCTTGCTCTCGTTGCCGACTCAATCGACCAGCTGACCGACGCTCTGGAAGTCCTGAAGGAAGAGGCAGCAAAAGTGGGGCTGAAAATCAACTGGCTCAAAACTAAGATTATGGCAATTGAACCCCCAGGTCCAGTCTCGCACCCTGATACCATAACTGTCTGCGGAACACTTGTTGAAGTCGTTAAAAACTTCACTTACCTCGGCTCTGTGCTGTCCAATGATGGCTCCGTAGACGAAGAGGTATGCAGCCGAATATCGAAAGCCTCTTCCATCGTCGGTAGACTCAACAGTCTATGGAGAATGCCGCACATCTCAAGGCGTACGAAAATGCGAATCTATAACGCATCCGTAAGCTCCGTCCTGCTCTACGCGGCGGAAACCTGGCCCCTCAAATCAACCATCCTTAAAATGATAGACGTCTGTCAGACGAAACAGCTTCGCCGGATCGAGTGATTCCGGTGGGATGATTTTGTAAGCAACGCAATGTTGCTTACTCTCACCTCCCAGGTGCCATTCTCCGTCCAGATAGCGCAGAGGTCTCTCAGATGGTTCGGACACCTCCTACGAATGCCGACATCAACGCCAGCCCGAATAGTGTACGACTTCGACCCAAAAGCCCATGGTTGGTCTCGCCCGAGGGGCAGACCTCGGACAAGGTGGAAAGACAGCCTCGACAAATTCTTGGTGATGGCCAACATTGCTGTCGACGAGGCGCCTCATTTAGCAGCAGACCGGTTCGCCTGGAGAAGTCAAGTTGCGAAGCTCTCTACGCCGCACCCCATGCGGCAGGAGCCTTAAGTCAAGTAAGTCAAGTATTTATGCAGAAATTTGATCTTTCCATAGGTTTTGTTTTTATTAGGGTTAAAAATGGAATATTTTATTTTCCTTTTCATACTTTCTTTAATATCTTCCTTTGTCTCAGAAGGGAGAGGGAGTAATGGGTCCTTGACCCCCCTCTTTGTGTTAGTGTAAAAGGGGGATTCCCTATTAAATATTTGCTTTAATTATTATGTTGAAAATCATGAAAATGAGGAGCCTTAAATTAATGTCTGGTATTTCAGACCCGTCCCAACCTCATAAGAAGCAATAGAAGGAATGCAAATTTGAAATATAGAACATGTTTTAATTTTAAAGTTGCTCACCAAAAACTGTTATCAAATGGAAAGTCACATAATTCTAAGAAGAGGGATTAAACTCTCCACAAGAGGGGTGTGCAACCTTGATGAAAATTATATAATGAAATTCAACATACATCAGATACCCAGAGCCACTATTAGTAACTTGTGGAATTTTTTCCCCGATTAGATTGGTCTTAATGTGTATTTTCTCAGGTCAATCGTATCGAGCCATAAGCCGTAGGTTATTGAAAAGGATTCATTCAAGTGAAAATTTAAATATCTTCTGCTTTTTTAAGTAACCAATGAGATCAAGTCAATGGGAAGCACCAAATCTTTGCTTCATATTGGCCGATAGAGCAGCAATTCATTCCGAAAAAAAATCTGAGTACAGTTGAAATGGTTGAAAAAAGCTACTGCACACTCCTCCTCCACCCTAGCCTGTTTAAAGTTTTTCTCTTTACTCCTTATTGAGAAATTCCAATTTCATTTAAATATTTCATTTTGATCTATTCCTATCCCATTTAAGGACGGCTTGATTTTAGTTTAACCGAGAATGAATGACCACAAAAATAATATTTCGTAATCTGTCATGACTCATCCGTAAAATATGTCCTCGCCTTCTCAACTTTTTATAATCGTGGGATAGGATATCATTTCTTGTACACCTTGCTGTTTGATATATGGTCAGTCAAAGGGGTACCTAAGACCACGCGTAGACAATTCCTCTGAAACACATTTAACAAATCTCCTATGCCTTTTGAAGCGCTAACACATTTTAAAACATTACTTTGCTAATATAATATTTGCAGCTTTTGATATTCTAGTCTTGGCTTGTAGGTTTGTATTCATATTCTTACAATACTTTCGGTTTAGATTTCGAGGAACACCCTGGGCCTCCGCTATTCTACTTTATCCATTATCACTTTCTATCTATCTTTTTTGCTGCCATTATCACTACTAGTTTTACTGACTAGTATGTAGAAAAATGAAGCTATAAATTTCGCTATTACCCGAATTTACCTATTCACATTCACTTATTCCTAGTCCTTAGTTGTATTAGTCGTATTTACGACTTACCCGTATTTAGATTAATTTTAAAATATATTCTTGCACCCCGAGTTCTCAGTACCTTCAAAAATGTATTCCTTTTGCTAGCATTTTTATCTAAGACGCTCAAAGCATGTGCATAATCCAAGTCTAGAAGATTACCTTCCCATTTAATACAATACCCACTTATAAAATTTGACGTTTTCCTTGTGTTAAAGTCCATCAAGATATACCATATTAACGGAGATAGGGCAAAACGCTGCTTAACTTATGATTCAACACCAAACTATTGTTGCTAACCACTGACGTTCAAAAAGGGTGCCAATCAAGGAAAAAAACAGTAATTTTTGAAAAGGGTGCTAATCCCGAAAATTACACGTGCATGGCTGCCAAAGCTTGTGCATCACCTCTGAGGTAGTAAAGAATCAAAAGTGTGCAAGCTGGTAACCCTGTTCTTTGGGTTAATTACACTTCTGACGAAGTAGCTATCTTCTGACCTTCAAAGAGACTGAAACTAACACCCAAAGAGAGTGATTTCACCCTTCTGCTTCTTCTCTGAGGTGAAAAGAGTGCATTTCACTCGAAAAGTGTGCAAATTCGTCAACCAGCTACTGACATCACTTTCTACACTAGCCACAGCAATATTGTTCTCATGCATTACACTAATAACTTTTTGCTCTGTAAAGTGTAAATAATAGAAAAAGTCTCTTCTAATATATTATCTCATTCTAAAGCGTAAGAACAGATACAATAGCAGCACACCTGTAACCACTTTTCTCTGTTTTGCAATCGAGAAAAATCTTTTATTCTTCCACTATCCCTGGATCTTTCAGGGTTCCCTCGAATTTCCAAAACAGAAAATTATGCTCCCTAGTATCCCTTTGGAATCTTGTGTTCACGAAAATCAATTATTCTAAATTTCTTGCTAATTCTACTGTGCTTACGAATATTATACTTTAGATGAATTTTGCGGAAACCAATTTCATTTTATGGAGATTCGGAGAAACCTTTAAATTTCAAAACCGATTGTAATAGAATAGAATAAAATAAATAGAACGCAAATTAAGCCATCCAATAAGAAATCTTGTGGCTTCCTTTTACGGTAAAAATGGGTAGAAGATAGGCTTCCTAATATTGTGAGCCTCTTAATAATCTGATCACAGTAATGTATCCTTATTGATTCTAGGTAAAATTTAGGGCCTTCACTTGGTCTGCCTAATTCATAGTTGATTTTTTTCTATAGAATTAGATTCTATAATGTAGTTAAAAACTGAAATCAGTTCATTTTTGTCAGTTTTTTTTTACTGAATAATATCGATCTTAGCAGGCATGTGTCTAGAAGGTGATGCGAACCTTCAGCTAAGAAATTCGTTCAAAATTTTAAGGCTTTTAACCTTTGGGTAATTCAGTGATTTTTGCCAGTGTCTGGTTGCTTGAACGAATTGAGCTATCCAAAAGATTTAGCTCACCATTCGAAAAAAAAGCTGTATTTGATCCTGAGCACAGGTCTTGCTATCACCTTAATAAGAACAGGTCAAAACTAATGCCTGAACTCCTCAAGATTTAACCAACTTACAAAAAATAAAATAAAGAAGAAAAAAAACTAGCAAAAGTTACAAGCCCCTCATCGCTAAAGATTATTGTAGCCTAACAATCGTTAATTACTTACAAGTTCCCTATATGTCTTACCACTAGAACCAAATTGGTCTTACCATCAAATACACCGCAAACAAATAATAGGTACAACAACTAGCTGAAGTTGCGAGCCCCTCATTACCGAAGATGAGTATGAGCTAACAGCTGACTGTCGCTTAAAACTCCCCTATATGTCTCAAAATTGGTATCGGCCTATTTTTGGTTTCAGTGTGTACCTTAATACTGAAGTTGTCAACCCCTTTAAACTTTCAAACTGGTATATCTCATGAAGGAATCTTTCAGCCAAAAAAGGATGACATATACTATGATTAGCTCATCAGGAGCTATCGACTGCTCTCGAAAAAAAAAAATCTATCTGTCTTTGTTCAAATGTTGACTTTTTTGCCAAAGGCCAAGTTTCTAACGTCATCACTTAGAAGGGAGCATAGGACAGCATCTAATTTCTTTAGCAATGAGAGAACTTTTGAATTTTAAGAGGCATATCTGATACCATTTGTCTACCGCAATCGCAAGTGTAAAAATAAAACAAATGATAAACTTAGCTTAAATCACAAACAGAAAAGGGTAGAAACAATAATTTTTTGGCCCCAGGCAATAGTTCTACGAAGCATTCCAAAATGCAAAGTCATATTCATCAATCCCGCCTAAGATCCACACTTTCCGTAAAAACTGGAGAGGTTAGACCCTTACCACTTTCTAGGAATAAGCTGAAATCGCGGTGCTAGGAAAAGTGTTGCTCTCACAACACAAATGACACGCTGCAAGAGGATTAAAATCGGATATTAGTGTTGGAGTATGCGGAATATGCATGTTCCGAGAACTGCGGTGCTGATAATTCAACCGGTAAGATATAAAGGATGATGTAACTCTTAGAGACCTGGGAATATCACTGTGTAGCTGAAGAAAAGTAAAAGATGCACAGGAAAGAATATAAATTTTTTCAACACCCAGTAATAGCCTAGCTACTTAGTGATTTACGTTCTGGGTAAGATTAATAGCTTTGATAGAAGTGCTAGAAATTGGTCTGAGGAAAGAAGGAAAAGTATATATCCGTATAACTGGGCAATAAGAAACAGGAGTAAATTAACCTGTGGAAATATGATTCTCGTATGATTCATTGGTCCAAGGAAAATATGCTCGAGCTTTCTTAGAATACCCGGTTTCTGCATACGTGTATTTGAATGAAGTTGATTTGGCGCTTAAAGATAATTTTTTATATTGGAGGATACATAGAAAATAGAAACCTAGAAACCCTGATGAATATAATACCTGATAATAGAACCATTAGATAGACAAATTTTAGTTTCTTTAGTTTCTGAAATTCAGAAAGAAATTGATGAATTTCAGACATAAATCTTCATCTTTGAGGATACCTGGGAAACAAAAGCCGCGAGGAAGAGGATACCTAATAATAGAACCTTTTGATAGAAGAATTTCAGATAGTTGAGGATCAGCCTGAGATATACGAGGAAAAAAAATAAAAAAAGTAGCTTTGGAAACATTTTGGGAAAGAAAATTAGCATCAAACTAATATAAAACTATTTCATATAGATTCAATAACGTTGTAGAAACATTATCTTCTGTTCTCCCAGAGGTACAATAAGTGGTATCGTCAGCAAAAGCTACAAGAGAACTCAATGAAATCAAACTATGATTATAGGCACAGGAGAATGTCGGATGACATAGATGACAACAATATAGATGATTTTCATTTCTAAATGCAGAAACTAAGTCATTTAAATAAATTAAAAACGATAATGGCCTTAAAATTGAACCTTAAGGAACCTCACATTTAAGATTTATTTTTGAACTCAAAGGCGAATCAACAAAAATTATTCTGTGTAAGACTTTAAGCAAAGAAACACATAGGTTAAAACACCTGCATAGGTCACCAAGAAAGATCAAAATTAATGCCTGAGCTTGGCAAACACATAGACAGAGAAGGAAATAATGTCTTTTTTTATTCCAGTTCACTGCCTGTGTCAAGTAATTCCCCAGTCTTGACACTCTCACCCGAGTCAACCTAAGTTCCGTTACCCATCTAAGTTACAAAGAGTTAGGTTGACCCTCTTCCTTTCTCAGTCCTTTTCTCCTCACCCATGACTCTCTACAAACACACTCCTCATAACCAGCACTGAATTAATTCAATTAATTCAAGTGAATTTAGGTGACTTGCCCACTGGCAAGACAAGTTTAGGAGGAAGAATATGGTTCAATAAAACTTCATAGGCATGCTTAGTTGAACAATCGGTTCGAAAACCAAAATGGAACTCGTTAAAAAATCTTTAGAAGTAAGAAATTTATTGAGACGAGAAGGCACCACTTTCTCAAATATTTTGCTATATACAGACAACAGAGATTTTTTACTGATAGTTGGATCATTTTATATTCTCCCTTTTATGATATGATGAAACGAGCGCACTTAACACTATTCGGCAAAATACCATGCTGAAAGGAGAAATTAGTAAGTCTCGTTGAGAGAGAGATAATAGAGTGAAGTATGTATTTAATTACTTTAACAGGAATATTATCAAGCCCATACTAACAGGAATTTTCTATTCCATAAAAACTCCAATTACTACTATATCAATAGTTGTTACCAACAACCTTAACTTAAGACTAGGTGGCCCAAGACAAGATATAGAACTTGATTCTGAAGTAGATGAACTAACAGCAGAAGTACTGCGAAGTTTCTTTGGTTCGTAGGTTTCGGTTTCTAAGTTCTCTCGGAATCTTTCTCTCACTAAATCAAACAATAATTCTTCGGTGTTTAGTTTATCCCAGCTTATCTTTGTCTCCGCTTCAAAGATAATACTCAGTATTTATTGAAGTGTTCAGTTACTTAAGATCCCAACATTAGGTTTACCAGAAAATTCTCGTTTGTTCCACTATTTATAATAAACAGTGACACAGTATGCTTCTGGTTAGGCTCCCTGGGAGGTATTCAATTTCGTAGAATGATTTATACGACTGATCAATCGGAGTGAGAGGCTAGGGCAGAATTATTAAAATAACGATAGAACAGGACTTTTCCGCTCTCTATTCTAAATGAGGGAAAGGTTGAGATGGCCAGGACACGTTCTGCGGATGAAGGATGACAAAATACCAAAGTTTGTTCGTCACCCCCGAGGGGTATGGTGGGATGTAGTAAGGCAAGATTCAAAGAAAACTGGAACTTCTTGGTAGGGTGTAAGGAGGGAGACTTAAAAGAGATTGGGATGGAAGAGGGGAGAACGCAGCTGTGTTATCCTCAGGGAGCTTGGTTCTGAAATAAGTTGTTACTAGAAGTAGTAACAAACGAGACTGAATTAAAGATAACAAACATTCCACTTATTGAAAATAACCGAGGGTAAATCAATATGACCCTTCCGAAACAGTAGTAAGAGTAAATCAATATGACAAATCAAATCAATATCCCAACAAGAGTAAATCAATGTGACCCTTCCAAACAAGTAGTTCCAAACTCCAGTTGTTAAAAATGTATCTTTAAATCAACGAAAAACAAATATGGAAACTAAATTTGATTAAGTACGGCTGTAAATTAGCATTAGCTTACTAAGATTTGTTCTTGCGACCGCTTAAAATAAAAAGAATGTGACGGACCGTATTTTCTAAATTTGGCTGTCTTTAGTCATTTGAACGTCACAAGATGCTACAAGAATATTTGCTAATATATTGGCTTTTTATTGTGTTCTTCGTTCTTAAATCCAAAATTCTTGCTGAAGTCAGCAATATAGCCAGACAGAATTTTGAAAAAAAAATCTGAAAATACTGATAAATCTTGTTTTCTCAAAATTCCATATTCATTACAACTAATAAATCGCCATCTTCGGGATGAACGCTAGTGAAGGTTTTAGGCCTTTGCAAGGAAGCCCGCTGCTCCCTAGTTTTTGTGAGATCTGACATATATATTTCGTATTATTTTCATTTTTACACTCCTATAGTATAACTTCCTCTCCCAGATTATGAGGCCTAAAATTTTTATTGATGTACCTTGCTAAGTGTAAACGATGTTAAGAAGAGACACATTTATAATATTAGCATTAATAGTACATTATCATTAATCGGTTGTGCCAAAAACTAAAATCTTGTCAAGCATTTTTATACTGTATATTACAAACAGCTCAAAACATAGCGCCGGCTGCAGTTCCTTGCCATACCTGGCATTGGTTTAGTTTTAGCCATCTACCACCATCTTCGAGAATGGAAGAAGTTTCTTGCTTGCGTTGGACTGTCACTCCTTGCGTTGGACAAACATCTGGTAGTAATATTTTCAAAGAATAATTTGAATCTACGAATAGTACTAATTTAAAAAAAATAAAGTTTTTTTGATGGAAGTAAAGAACGACGATGAAACTCCAAGCGAAAAAAATTAGTTATTTGATAGTTTTTGCAACATAAGTCTGCATAATTGGCTTAAGTAGACTGATTTGTAATATTTCCCTAAATTTTAAAAATTCTGAAATACTAACAATTTGCTGAAAACACCAAACACCCGCAAAAAACCCGATTAGAAGTAAAAAATAAGTACCCTGGTGGAAATAAAAGACTACTTTATGAAACTCTCAATAGCAAGTTGCTGGCCATAAAATCATTAAAGTGTATTAAACAATTCAAATCCTCTCAAAACCTCTGGTAAGATTAGTCTTCAGTTAAGGGCTAGCTTTATACGCTTCCGTAAATTTGGGGACTATTTCCGTCTGTTTACTTAAAGCAGCATTGTAGACATATGATGCGTAAGCTGCGAGGCAATAGATTTGTTCGTATTAAGTGTCATCTTTGTTCTTTACCTTCCATCTGAAAAACTATGTTTTCAATTAATTTTGTTTATTTTTTGGTTTTACCTTTGGTAAGATTAGTCTTCAGTAAAGTACTAGCTTTTTACACTTCCGCAAATTTGGGAATTTTTGCTGTCCCGCAATAGTTTTTGTTCGTTTTAAGCGTCATCTTGGTTCTTTGCCTTCCATCTGAAAAACTATGTTTTTTAATTAATTTTGTAAATTTTTTGGTTTTACCTATATTAAGATTTGCGTTCAGTAAAGTAGACTTCTGCAAATTTAGGAATTTTTGCCGTCACTTTACTTCAACCAATAAATGAGACATATGGTACATTAATTGTGAGGCAATAGTTTTTGTTCGTTTTAAGCGTCATCTTCGTTATTTATCTTCCACCTGAAAAACTATGTTTTTTAATTAATTTTGTAAATTTTTTGGTTTTACCTATATTAAGATAAGCGTTCAGTAACGTAGACTTCTGCAAATTTAGGAATTTTTGCCGTCACTTTACTTCAACCAATAAATGAGACATATGGTACATTAATTGTGAGGCAATAGTTTTTGTTCGTTTTAAGCGTCATCTTCGTTATTTATCTTCCACCTGAAAAACTATGTTTTTGAATTAATTTTGTGTATTTTGTGGTTCTTTGTTATAGAAACTACAGAAATAACATAAGATTTTGATAAAATGGGTCATTATACGCACACAATTCACAGGTTCACATGTTTCACACTTCACATGTTTTACTTCACACCCCTCTAAAGCTTTCCCTACAAAAAACTGGTGTTCAAGGGATATATTATCCTTGCTAATTTTTGGAATTCGAAGATAAAACAAAAAACTATTGCTTATGAAACACGGTTCTTTATGAAATATATAGAAATTTAAGAAAATTGAAGGATATTATGTGAATTTTTGATATATAGTCTATGAAACATAATCTCTGGAAATTAGGTCATTACAATTACAACTTTTCTGCTGAATTATTTGAAAAGTTTGGAGCTTCTCATACGAAAGTATATATTGGTTATTTTTGCTTCTTGTACAAATAAAGTCATTTGAAAGAAAATAATAAAAAAAAACAGATGTGAGCAAAAAAAGTCAAAATTCAATACTGCAAGCCACAAAGTGGCGGAAAGTTAAGTCCAAAGGAGATATAAAGCTTTCCTATTGTTGCCTACCGAATCAAATTGAATTTTTACCATGATTGGTTCTGTGTGTACGTTGGAACAAAATTACCGAAGAGGTGACAATTATGAGACCTCAAGGTAGAAGCTTTTTCTAGAGTTTTCAACCCATTTTTCGAAATTCCGCCAATTTACTTTTCCTAGTTAACTTTAACCATTAATGTTAATCGATTTAATATTTGCCATTCTGAGTCAGATATAATCGACACTACATGTTTTTTTTAAATGTATTCTTATGCTTTTGGTCACTATGGGCTATGGTTTACTCTTCACTAGGTTGCTAAGGGGGTCGAGAAAGTTTTTACTAAACAGGAGGGGTTTATAAGCCACTGGTTAGTGGTTTTTGACCATGTAGATTCACATGGGCACCTTTCATGCTTCCCAACATTTCTAATCAAGAAATTACACCAAAAAATTCTATTTTTGGTGGGATGGGGCATTCCATGATGGAATTATCGAGACAAAGTCACAAAGAGCATATAGATTTGATTGGGAGCTTAAAAATGACTCATTAAACAGCCTTCTACGATGCTGAAGCAAACTTTTCTTCTTAAAGTCAACCCATAATCTTTGAAATTTCTGAGGTGGTTTGGAGGTTAAGTACTCAAGGGGCAAAACTATAAAACTTGGGCTGGTGGTTTCTAACCATGGAAATTATAATAGTACCCCCTTTCATTCTTCCCTCCCTTCCAATTTACCCAGAGTGTACTTACGGGTTCCACATGGGCCTTTAAGACGGAATTATTAAGTCGAAATTATTTAAAGTAATAAGATATCAAAATTAGTTTCTAAGAGATCCCTTAAACATCCCTCTGTGATAATTCATTAGCCTGTTTGATCTGCTTATTAGTAGACGGTTTATGAAAAAAGTCATTAAGGGTCATAGGAGGTAGAATATGCAAGAGAGGGATTATAAACGTCAGACTACGGGCTAACTTACCGTATTTCAAACTGTAGGCTGTATAAAAAGTGTGGTTCAATCCTGCTTTCTAGGCTATATGAGAGAAAGGTTGAGATGGCTAGGGCACGTTCTGTGGATGATGGATAACAGAATGCCAAAGGCTTTCCTTTTCAACCAACCGTTTAGGGTTAAATAAATAGCAGGTTGTCCGCAGTTGGGGTGGGAGGATATCATAAAGAAAAATTGAAGGGAGATGAGAACTTACTGGGAGGGTGTAAAGAGAGGATTTGAATAGATTTGGATTGAGGAGGAGCGTGTGCAGCTGTGCTACCCTCAGGTGGCTTGGGGCTGTGATTAATTGCTAGTAGTAGCAGTAGTAGTTTAGGCTTTAACCGATGAAAATTATGATAATAACCTTTTCATTCTTTCCAGTCTTTTCATTCTGAAAATGACACACTAGGTTCGAATTCTGGGCGTCCAAGGATTTTTATGATGTTGCTGATAAGTCTTACTTATATAAAGTGATTAGAGATAAAAATTAACTTTTACAGCTCTCTAGGATGTTCCACTGCCACACTAGCGGCGAAGACAAAAAAAAAGAAGTAGAAGAAATATATTTCTTCCTCTTTTCCTTTTTTGTTGTTAATCTTTTTAAATTTTCTTCCCATATCCTAGTCTTGGGGACATGGAGGCCACTGCAAGGGGAATATCTATTTTTGTACTTTAGTTGTTGTGCATACATTTTTCATGGACAAACTTAAAAAGTTACTCATTAAATGCTATCAGCTTAAGAAGCTTTACCTGGAATACGAAGGAAGTGTAGAAACACCCTCAATATTACGACAAAAGTGATTATAACGGAAATTCCCCAGTTAGAATCAGCATATTAGAGAACCGATCTGTAGAAGTTTCAAGGTCCTATATACAAAAACAAGATTTTTTTTTCCTAGAAGAAAGGACAGGAATACGCGTTTATGTGTTTGTTCGTTATGTTTTCGTTTTGCGAGGGGTAATATATCAAACCGATTGTCCTTAAAAATTGGAAATTGCTTGTTCCAATGAAAATTCATAATTTAAGTCCAATTTTTAAATAAGAAGCCAGAAATTGTACCACGGGAAAATGATATTTTCAACCATTTGTGGCAACAAACTATGAACCTACCCCATGGAGGACCAAGTTACTATCGATTAAAAATCCTGAGATTGCGAACATATTTAAAAGTAGGTAAAAACTACATATTGAGCTTTCCAATTTCATATGAAGCTTTCCCGAACGATGCCGCATTCGTTTCTAAAAAGTCTAATAGACCGTACAAGAAAATGGTTAATATGGACTTCAATTTTAGTGCTTGACTTAACAAAGTTGATTCACTTTATTTTACATGAAATTAATAAAAACAAACTTTCTCTAAAAAGAAGTTTTATAAATAAAAACAGGACCATGTTAAATTGAAGATCAATAGAAATAATGTACTATTCAAACTCGAAACGATCAGAAATTACATTTAAAGAATAAATGATACTCAAAACGAACGGAAATTAAAATAAATGATATATACGATGAAGATCACATATGTTGAAATAGAGGAAAAAACAAATCTTACACGAGCGATACTTAAGTTTAATATTCAGTTCAAAAACTTGCAACGAACAAAAATAGAAAGAAACCGGAGTTTGGCTACTGCCCCCTTCCATCTACCCCAATCGTATAAGTCCAAAAAGCTTATTGTGTCATTTGCGATTTTTTTGCAATATGTATTGTGAGCAGTTTATCTAGTTTTTCATAACACCCACGACAAATAAAGACGAGCAAATCATTGAGAGAGAGAGAGAGAGAGAGAGAGAGAGAGGAGAGAGAGAGAGAGAGAGAGAGAGAGAGAGAGAGAGAGAGAGAGAGAGAGAGAGAGAGAGAGAGAGAGAGAGAGGAGAGAGAGAGAGAGAGAAGTTTTTTAATATTAAATAAAAGACAATACAAAATACAATTCAAAATCGAATTACAATACACATAATTCCCCTCGAAAGGCTCCATGGCCAGGGATACAAGGGGGATAAGAAAAAAAATATTATACAAGCAATAAATTCGATATAGGCAATCACATATAGCAGTTTACAGGCAACATATTTATGGGGATGCAATATAAGCAACAACTAGAAGGAGAAAAAAAGAAAGAAAACAAAACAAAAAAAAACAAAAAAAAATCAAAAAACATACAGAACATACCTGAGGCCTGGGAGTAAAGTGCAGAGAGGAAAATCACACACCACTAACAAAACACAGGAGCCATCAACTCCTCAGAAGAAAAAAAATTCATCTATTTGATTCTTTATTAAATGATCCTTAAGAATCCTCTTAAAAATTCCAAAATGAGTGGCATTTCTGCACTAAAGAAGGTTGTGAATTCCAGACCTGTTGAAAAGCACTGTGGGGATTGAAATCTGATCGAACAGTAGGGGTAGGCGGAATGTGGATATTATTTGAAGAACGAAGGCTATATGGAGCTGAATCAGAAATAAACATAGGAGTTTTCCGAAGAGATTTTGGAAGATTGCCGTGAAGTTGATCAAAGACAAAAGAAGCACAAGAAATAATGTAAATAGACCGTAGACTTAAGAGCTGTGTTGGTGAAGAACGGTTGGTGTTCATAACAAGACGCCGTGCTTTATTATACATGACGGAAAGTCACCGCAGCCTAGACGGAAAAGTAGACATCCACACAATGGGGCAATAAGAAACATATGACTGGACAAGACAGAAAAAAAGAAGTTTCAAAATAGATCTAGGAAATGTATATCTAAGTTCTCGAATGATACCCAAACTCCGTGAGACCTTAACCCTAATCATGGCTTCATGGTTTCTGAATGAAAGGTTCTCATCAAGCAGGATACCAAGAAACCGGACCACCCGATTCTCTGGTCTACACAAGGAGCCTTGTGACACCTGAAGGTGTGTAAGCTGAGGGAAAGCTACACCAATTCGAGAAAAAATAAGAAAATGTGATTTACCAACATTCAAGACCAAGTAATTGGCATTAAATCGTGACATAACTCTCTCAAATAATGCCACAAGATTAGATTTGATATCACATTCCGTCCTCCCAATCGTCCCAAGAGTGGTATCATCAACAAAAGCAACAAGAAAATCTTCATTAGAAGAAGTATTGGAACACGACTGAGCATAATTGTTTAGAATATTCGGAAATACTATTTCAATCAATTCATTTTTGGACGTCACTAAATTACAGAATTCAGCAGGTAGTTGTATACGTCCTGAAATTGAGTCTACTGGGAGCTTTCCGTTTCCAATTGCCAGCAATTGATCTGAAAATGTTTGACCAGAGTCATCATTTTGCAATCGGACACGCATATTTGTAGTTAATTTTAATGTTTTTACATGTGCCCATAAATTAGAATTTTTCAGGCAAGCATTCATTTCGTCTGCAGGGGTTGATCTAGGTATTATAGGTAATGTTTGCCTGAAAACTTCTGCAAGCAATATTAATGTGCTGCCAAAGGGTTTCAAACATTGATCCAGAGCCTCAAGCGATTTTTTGTGTGCCATTGTGCACTCGTCCCAAATAATAAGTTTGCATTGCTGCAATACTTTACCCATCCCAGATTATTTGGAAATATTGCACGTGGGAGTTTCTTTAGAATGCAAATTCAGAGGCAATTTCAAAGCGGAATGAGCAGTTCTTCCACCAGGCAGCAACGTTGCGTCTAGAGCTGACGTCTCTAACTGTTTTTGATTGAGTATATCTTCGGACATTTTCGATTTATATTTTTCCCATAACTCTGTAGGAGCTGAAGGAGAGCAAGTTGTTAGTATGATTCCAAACAATGCACGAATGACTTGGAGCTCACGTTTCGCATGCGTCATTGATGCAGTTATTCCAGTGTTGGTCATTCTCCAATAAATTCAGAGCTTGGCATGCATTACGGTAAGTGTCATGTATAGTACCGTTTACAGTTCTCAAATACTCAAGGGACGTCGGACCGGGTACATTCACCAAAAGAGGGCATAAAAAGAAGCATTCATGTTGAATGGTGTGAACGGTGTAGAGTCTTCCTATCGTGGTATCTTTGAAGATGGTAGGTTGTCCGTTGACTGACTTATCCTGTTTTCGACGTACAAATACTTTATTTTTAGTATTCCACGTGTAATGCGAAGGCACTTCAGTATACAGTAGTTTTTTTTGCAAAAGAATCATTTTTGCATAGCGAAAAGAAAGCAGTTAACTTTGTATCCGGTGGATTCAGGACTCTTTTTTGCACGTTGGATTCCAAAATAGTAAACACGTTGACCATTCTGTAAGTGTACCGCTAAGTGAACAACAGCTGGACTACGTTCATGTATCGGAAATGAAAGAATTCGCCAAACAGCTTCATTACTGATTATGAATCTTCCAGCCTGATATTGTACGATTTCGTCGATATCTTTGATTTCGGACTGCAAGCCAAAAACTGCCATGTCACTGCCTTTGATAATAATGGGGAATATGGAACAACTCACTGGTTATCTACTTCGAAGATCTTCTTCTATATTGTGGGTCACCATCATTGCCTGAACCGCCGATTGTCCTTGAAGTAAAAGCTGCTGTATCTCGTCCCAAGATTGACTACATGTAAATGTAATAAATAAATTTGGACGACCATAGAGACGAACATACGCAATAGCATCTTGAGCATATTCATGCATATGACGGGGACTGCCAGCATATGACGAAGGTAAAATCGTTAATCTTCCAACGTTTGTGGTATTACCGTCATTTACAACTGCATCTCTCAAATGAATGTATTGTTCAGAGCGAAGCTTGGTCTGATTCAGACGGATATATAGCAAACGTTCTGATTCAATTTTTGCATACATATCAACGACATATTGGTAAAACAATTGACGGCATTTTAAAATATAATTATCTTCATCCTGCCGAATCATTACTATAGGAATAATAATGCATTGCACTGCATTTCTTATTCATTTCTTTGTTAGTGGCTGGATTCATTAATTTAATATTAAAGTGATAGCCGTCGGCTCCATCCCAAAAAATGATAGGATATTGTAGGGCATCGTAACATCGATGAGTTTCAGCAATTCTTACCAACTGAGCGTTTCGCTTATGAAGAATAATATCTCCCGGTAAAAACTGATCACCGACCATAACGATTGCCACTTCGTCGATAGTTGGAGCATTGTATCTACGCAAATGTTGGCCAGGAGGCGTTTTGTCAGCGGAAATAACAATTTTATGCGTATCAGTAGGCATCAAATCGATGGCTGTTTTGAACAGACGCACTAAATTATTATTTTCGCGGAAAAGATGTTGCAATTGGGAAACGATTGTCCTTTCAACGTTGGGAGTAATTTCGCAACGTGCATTCAATTCAGAATTTCTATCACTGATGAAGTATAATTGTAAAAAATTATGATTCTCGCCTGAGAATGGTAGAAGGGACCCTGCTCTATGATAAATTTGCCCTTTTACTTTGAAAGTAGGCATAAATTGATCTGGATTTTCGATTTGGGCACCAAACGACGTCATTTGGAAACATGAGTTATATTTTCTGATCTATGATAAAAAACGCTTAGATTCTGACGTAGTTCCAAGCAAAGTCTTCAATGGCTCTGGGGGTGCAGCCAGCTGAGGAAGTTTGACTTTTCCTGAGGCGCAACACATTCCCTTTGTTTCACCATTAAAATTCAAGGCCTTGTAGTAGGGACAAATTTTAGACATGTTCCCGATTTGAACACAGCTACTATAATCATCGAATGAGCTCTACCTGAATGCCATGCGATAATTTTCTCATTGCTCTTGTGATTCCTCGGCACGCCTTCTTTTTTCACTTTCTCTTTTAGCAGCAAGTCTGGTTTTGCGTCGCTCTGGTAGTTCCTCGACACGCCTTCGTTGACGGAAATTGAACATTCCTAATCTGGCATTATCTCTTGAAGCCGCAAGCCTGTTTTCACGTTGATCTTGTGATTCCTCGGCATGCTTTCTGTTCTTACTTTCTCTATCAGCCGCAAGCCTGTTTTCTTGCTGTTCTTGTGATTCCTCGGCGCGCTTTCTTTTCTTACTATCTCTATCAGCAGCAAGTTTTTTGGCATAGACTCTTTGAGCAGCTTCCTCGGCTGCTGCCATTGTAGGTTCTTCAGTCATTTTACAATTAAAGATTTTTCCGTCCATCTTGTTACAATTAAAAATTTGTCTTTGAACGAAATTCTTAAATACCTTTAATGACGTCATCGTCATAACAAACATGACGACAACTAACTTCATGACGACATGACGTCACTCGACAGACATAACACACATAAAACTTATTTATATATATATATATAGATTTGTTTTCGGTAAAGTATAAATGACGCAATAGGCTTTATAACTTTTACGGTTAGGGGTTGTGAAGGGGGAAGCATCCAAACTCTTGTCTGCTCTAGTTTTTGTTAGTTGTAACTTTGAACTGAATAACCAATTTAATTTTTACGCGTTTTGAGATTTATTCTTTAATCTATATTAGTATCTAGTGTCTTTATGGTTGAAAATGACCATGTATTTTAATTTTCTTTCGTTTTGACTTTTAGTTATCATAGAATCTTATTTCTGTTCGTCTTCATTTTTATTGATTTAAAAAATAAATAAAATTTCTGAGGGAGGTTAAGAGTGAAGTTGAAACCTAAAAAAGAAAAAAAATATTACCTCATTTTCTATCTAAGATAAATCAATACAACTACTATAAATAAAGCAACTAAGTACATTTTCCGTATGTTTGCAGGATTATGGGAAACTAGAACTTTTCTGTGCTGAAACTAACACAAAACAATATACGAGTTTCAGCATCGTTAAAACAAACCAATTAAGGAAACCTTTTTAGTACAAAAACAAAGTATTTTAGGATTGTTACTTTCTTTTTTTATGCTTTTTGTTAAATTTGGTATCACTTCTGCACAATGAATCAGTCCAAATGATTGGCTAATCTTTGCCCTTTAAATTTAAATTTCATGTAGAAGCAACACTGCCATGATCTTTTTCATGAGGGGGGGGGGGCAGCCCCCTAATATATGGAATAATTTTATTTTATTTTAAGTTTTATTGTCACTCCTTACTTTCATTTGAATAAACTTTTTTTTATTTAATTTCTGATTTGTGATTTATGGGAGATAAAACTTCCATAGAAAATACTGCAGTCCACCTCGAGAGTTACGAAAAGCTTTCAGCTTACGAAAAAGTTAATTTTCTATACTTTACAAAACAACACTGGTTTAGGCGATTGAAAAGGAAATGAGTATGGTGAAATAGTGTAGAAAACTTTCTGTAAAATTTGTAAAATATTCAGAACTTATCCAGAAAATAACTTGAATAGCTTTTAATAGCTTGAAAAATAAACTTCTCAAAACAATTTCATGTAGTCCTAAAGAACGCTAAATTAACTTCCTGAGAAAAAAGCTAATAAAATTCCACATCTCCTTTAGATTTTTTGAAAATACTTCAGGAAAAGTCTATGTCGAATGCCAATATAATATTTTTTTTTGTTTTTTTTTATTAATATGCTTTGCAAAAATGTTTCGTTCACTAACAAACAATTTCCAAAGCTGTCTAATTTTTCTTATATCCTAAAAGTATTTTTTTTTTACTCACGGTAGAACAGTTTTCTCCTTCACAGATAGGCCGATCTTGATCTAATTAGAACTGACACCGACAATGGCTTGGGTTTAAAGTTTTAATATGTTTTACAAGTTTAGTGCCATGCAGAGCTAGCAAAAAAAAAAAATCCACTTTTCTATATTAAAAATGAACTTCACATTAAGAAATAGTTTCTAAGATTGTTATTACGCTTTGATTTCCTTGGCATTTTAGAAGTAACTATTTTTCTAAGGAATATTTCAAAAGTTTTCAAGATTTTAAATTTTTCAAGATTTCAAGGTTTTCGTATCTCTAATTTAAATCACTAAACAACCCCTCCCCCTATGTTAGAAACTAAAAAACTTTAGACATAGCACGTGATAAATAACAACAAACAAGAAAAAATGGAATGTAAACTGACAACTAGAAACATATCACAAAAAAAGAAACAGCAAATAGGTTTTTCTTACGATGATTTTTCTATATACATTACAAATAGTTTTCATCCTGTATTTTAATTAGTGAAAATAAATAAATAATTTGATTCAGTAAATATAATTATAAATTATCCCTATTTTAATATACAACTTTGAGTGGTTCCAGAACCAAATGCCAACACTTCTTTAACCCCCTTTGCGGTAAGGGGTGAGGGTGTGGATTTGGTTATTTTCTGTTAAATAGTGAAAACAAATAAATAATTTGATTAAGTAAATATAATAATAAGTTATCCGTATTTTAATATACAAATTTGAGCGGTTCCAGAACCACATTCCAACCCCCTATGCGGTAAGGGGTTGGGTTGTGGATTTAGTTATCTACCAGGAATGTAGTTGCAAACCTTGAAACTGGAAGACCTTCATTCCCTTTTGAATGAAAATGCTTGACCAGTTTAAAAAGTAAGTGCATCACATTTAAAAAAAAAGGTATATTATTATAAAATTATCATATAGAAGATATAAAAATGTGAGTGAAAAAAAAAACGATAAGGACTTAAATCCAAGGAATTATGATTCAAAGTCTAACGCTCTACTAACTAAACAACATTATTTGTTAATCTAATTTAATCTATTGTTTTTGTAGAGCCATAATTGCGTAGCCTAAAGCCATTTACCCAGGCGTTACGGAAGGTCATGTCAACACCAAAAGCCCATATATTGGAACTTATCCAGCTAACACATTTGTAATTAGCTATTACGAAACACTGAGTTAATTAAAGTTTCTACTATAATTTTGAGATTATTAAACTGTATTTGTGAAAGCCGAACTTTTCCGAACTGGATGAGGAAAGGAGGTTACGTCTGTAGTATCCCCTTTTGAAGATTCACGACAGCCCTATCCACGACAACCCTGCTTTTAAACGCATGCCTATCCTGCCATTCCCGTGAGAATCCTATCCCGTCATTCCATGACAGCCAACATGTGGTTGTTACATATAGATAATGTTCTCTAAGAGACGCAGGTTCATGGGTTCCACGACAGGCCTAGTTTTACACGCATCCCTATTCCGTTATTCCGATGGAAGCCAGCAGGTGCAAGTTACGTGATTGCAGTTGATGGTGACGCAATCTTGAATGTCTTGATGGAATTCTTGGGGGTGAAGCAATCTCACTTGGCATGCTAGGCTTTGGGAGCCCGTGGGGAACCCCCACTTGTAACTGAACACGGCACACACGTGGGTATTACGTAATGGCGGTACACACGTGGATGTTAGTGTTGAATATATCATAAAGTCCTTTGTTAAGTCAACTTTTAGATAGCTTAAGTCTTTTTGGAGACAGTTTCTTAGAATAGAATAAAAATATGAAATATTGAAATCTTTCAACCATTTGGTTTTTTTCGGAGCTTTCATTAATCTTAGTTATCTAGAGGGAAGATAGTAATTATCTGGAGACTGCCTAGCGGTTCTCAAAACTACATTATCTGGGAATATGAGCCCTAATTCAGAGTTTTCGAAAGTATGTGTAAATTTATTATCTGCAATATCTCGGTGGATGAGAAAACAAAAGAAGCAAATAAAAAGAACCTATGATTAGATATGTGTTGAGACCTGTTTCAGACTTGTGTCAAACTAAACCTGTCTGTCATCAGCCATTTTATTAGTAATGTTTCAAAGTGATCAATAGTTATGTTGAAAACTTTGTGTCTAATTTCGTGGAGTTGAAACAGAGTCTAAAAAGGTCTAATAATCATTTTCTTTTGTTGGAAGTGAAACTACTGGAGAGTGAATTCAACCTTATCCATCAAGTTCCTTAAATAAAGGCATGTGGTTATCTTTTTGTTGGCAGAAATGTGAAAACCACCAGGGTTGGAATCATATAGATTACCGAATGGTAGACTTGCTGAACACTATCAAAACAAAAATAGATATAGGATATAGTTATACGCTAACACCCGTAGTCTAAACTTTCAAAAAACCTTGACTTTGGATTTACTATTAATAGTTAATAATAAGTCTTTGCATAACTTAAAACTACCTTCAACGCTTGACAGTTGGGATCGAGCAAAGATCTGCGCAACACGAGTCTATCCGACTGGAAACTATACCTGGAGGAACCCCCCCCCAACAGCTATACAATAGCTCATTGATATTCTCCCTGTCAAGGAATACTAATACTAAACTAGGAAGAATATTATTCCTAGCTTATTCACTTGTTCCCTTTGTCAGAAAATAGGATAGCAGATGCTCAAAATAAAAAAGGACCCTAAAGACCTCAATTAGACTAAAGACCTTATGCAAAACTGGCTCAGTTAAATATCTCTTCTTTTCACTTAAGCACTCAATGTGCATGAAGCCTCTTTGTTCATTGGAGGAAAATGATTGACTACCAAAAAAAAGAATCTTAGATGGATGGCTAAGGTTCCTATGCAGGGAGACTCACAGCTTTGTAACCAAAAATATTGATTTACCAAAACAGTTTTATAAACTACTTTGTACTTCTCCTTGTCAAATAATCATATTTACGAAATTTTTAAAAGAAAAATGTGCATTTTACGAAATAATTGGATGTCCTACATCACCCAACATTAGGCCTATAAGAATATCTTGTTGAAAATCTCTTCTTTTTGATGCCGTATAGCTGGCACAGTATTGCAAGTAGGCTATCAAACCGTTCGTGGTAACGAACTGTAGTAAGGAGCGACCCGGCTCAATAGTAACCAAAACTCTAAAAAACGAGATTTTATACCAATAGCTACATCAAAAGAATTAAATTTCAATGGTGATTTTAAATATATAATTTTCATCAAGTTTAGTCTTACCCATCAAAGTTATGAGCCTGAGAAACCTTACCTTATTTTAGGAAATAGGGGGTAACACCCCCTTAAAAGTCATAGACTCTTAACGAAAGTCACACCATCAGCGTATCAGAGAACCCTACTATACAAGCTTCAAGCTCCTATCTACAAAAATGTGGAATTTTGTTTGTTTTGCCAAAAGGCAGATCACGAATTCGTGTTTATTTTTATTTTTTTTTTTTTACAGGGGTTATTGTATCGACCCAGTGGTCCTAGAATCTTGTAAGAGGGCTTATTATAACGGAAGTGAAAAGTTCTAGTACCCTTTTTAAGTGAACCAAAAAATTAGAGGGCACCTAGGCCCCCTCCCACGCTAATTATTTTCCCAGAGTCACCGCTGAGATAGCCATTTTATTCAGCATAGTCGAAACACCTTATAATTATGTCTTTGGGGAGGACATTGACCAGTTACAAACTTTGATCAGTGCTCACATATAGAAAAGGCTATTGAGAAGTGTACAGACATTTTCAGGGGGATTTTTTGGTTTGGGGGAAGGGTTTAGAAGAGGGGGATATGTTGGAGGAATTTTCCATGAAGGAATATGTCATGGGGGAAGATTATTTCCATTAAAGGAATGCTGGATTTTCTAGCATTGTTTAAAAAAAAATATGAAAAATAGATACGAAAAAGTTTAATAACTGAAAGTAAGGAGCAGCATATAACTTAAGACGAATAGAAATTATTACACATTCGAGGGTTTTACGATAAAGTATTTTTAGTAATTTCAACTATTTATTCTACGGCCTTTGTGATTCAGGGGTCATTCTTAAGGAATTTAGACAAAATTTATGCTTTAGTGCAAAGAGCGAGGTACTGACGAGTGAGGGGAACCCCTCATATACGTAATAAAAACATACGAATACAGAAGTTTGTTGCTTAAGGTAATTCGTAAGTTACATATATCTTTTACTAATAAAAACGCTCGTAAAAAATTAAAAATTCTAGTTGCCTTTTTAAGTAACAAAAAATTTGAGGACGACAAGGCCTCGTTTCCCTCTCCTTCATTCTCAAAATCATTCGATCAAAACTATGAGAAAGCCATTAAGCCAAAGAAAAAAATATGCAAATTTCGTTTTAATTATTCATCTGCGGAGAGCCGAAATCAAAGCATGCTTTAATACAAAAAGTTCAAAAATTAAATTAAAAAAAAAAAATTTTTTTAACTAAAATTAATGAGCGACATTAAAAGTTAAAACGAACAGAATTTACTTTGTATTTGAAAGGGCCGCAAGACATTGAGAAGGAAGCAGTCTGTTTCATATACGAAGTAATTTCTGTTCGTTTCAAATTTTAACGTCGCTCCTTACTTTCAGTAAAAAAAACTTGTTTTTTATTTAATTGCAATATTAGAGTTTTGGAATCTTTTGCTTGAAGTGAAATCAGGGCACGGTGTTCCAATGTTGATTCAAGACTATCTTGTCTGATTTTAATATTGAGAAGGTTTTTTCAGTAAAAAAAGATTTCTAGGGGAAAGACATAAAAAATCTTTAAAAAAATGAAGAATTAATTCATACCTATAATAGTGACATTATGCAGAAAGTTCTTTGTTTTTGATTTTCTGAAATCAACACGACATCTATAGAAACTGCTGTCTGTTTCTTCTGCTTGAACAATAATTAGGGCGGGTGGTATTAAAGTATTTTCAAAACTTCCTCGTGATCGAAGAATGCTGTCATCCGACCAATGAGAAGGAATGGCTTTACTTCTTGAGTCATAGCTGTAAATAAAATGTTTTTTTTTATTTTGTATACAGAGCTATTTCAGTTCAGGAAAAAAACATAGCCGTTCCTAGGGTTGTTGGTGCCCGAGAAAAACAAAGAAATGAACAAATAAACAAGTTTCAATTATATTTTAGTGGTTAAAAAACTAAGTTTATTCCCTATGGTTGAAAAATTTTTCACCAGAAATTGAAATACATATTACAGTATCTATTCCCTAACTGTAAAAGTATCTATCTGTCTCAACTTATTCAACATTTTACAATTTTACAACCCTGGGAGTCAAATTCTGGGTAAATATTGATCCATAGTGTTTCCGGGTTTCCACTATCTTTATTGAATGTGTATCTGTATAAGGGTCGTCCTGAAAGGGAGCCAACATGCCGTAATCCTAACTTTATTTTTGAGAATTAAGGTATCACGTAATTTGATCATCTTTGCCTCATGTGGATTTATCTTCAAGCTAATCTCCAAAGCCATATCCCAGTGGAGGAGGTTAAGGGGTTTGAATCGCCCCCTCCCCCATGTCTTATTATGTCTTAGTAATTTTTTATTAGGTAGGGGAAACTGAGTCAAATATTTGAGCTTACAAGATTCTTAATGCCCAAATATATATTTTATGAGCCAATAAAATTGACATTTAACCTTTCATACCTGAGTGGCACCTTGAGGTATTTAACATTTTAATATAGCTTCTTAGCTCAGGAATAATTTTAAGCATAGTGATTCGAATACCAGTAATCAGCTAAGATTTTGAACTTTCATAGCATCTTAGTCTTTTTGACAGCATTCGGCAAAAAAAAATTGGCAGTATTTTGTTTGTTTAGAATGGCTAATAATTTTGGCTAATTTCCAATTATTACCAACTGTAACTGCAACTGAGAACCTTGAGTGATGATTGAAGCAGGGACTGTGACTTGAAAAAATAAAACTTAATAAAAGCAGAAAATCAAAGTGGCTACTCAGAATTGTCGTTTTGGATTAGAGTTAAATAAAGGCGAGGGCAAGGGACTTATAGAAAATAATATGGGATAGTAATGAGTTCAGGAAGAAGAAGAAATATAAAAGCTTCTTCATTTTCAAGAACTAGACATCTGTATTACCCAATAAATTCCTGGCTTTTAACAGAAAATTCGAAGAAGAATTAGCATACAAGAACAATTGAAAGAATAAAAAAATCGAGATGAAGCTGTCCAGTTACAGTAAGTAGATTTTCTTTGAACTTGACATCAATGATGTCTAATAATTGAAGCTTAGTCTATTTTTAGGGCCTTAGACTTCAATCAATTAACAAGAGTACAAGCTTTAGTGTTTTCTTTTATAAGTAACCAAATATCGTGCTTTAGCTAGGGGCAATCTTTGATTATTTAGCTGCTTAAAACATGAATTGATTACAAAACGCTAAGAAAAAAAATTCTTAGCAAACCAATTAGGCGAAAAATGAAAAGCCTTGCTTTAAGTTCCTCTATGTATGATTGGAAAAAATTGTCTATAAGAACCTCTTCATTGACAGTGAACAGAAAAACTAAATGAAGATTAATATTTAACGTATGGAAACAAAGAAAGGAAATAATCAATGAAAAGAAAAATCAAATAGGTGAAAAACGAGGATTTTATCAGCCAGTAGCAAAAACAAGCAAATATTTCGACAAGGACCTCCGCCAAGTCGTCCTCAGTGCTAAAAATAAATAAGAAAGAGGAAAAAGAAACAACGAAGAAACAACAAGATCTAACCTTCTTAAGTGAACTATACGAGAGGAAAAAAGACACTGAATCAAACAACAAAAACCAACTTGAAATCAATGAAAGAAAAGTTTTCCAATTAGATTGAATAAGTATCCTTTGCCTTGCAACAGATTTCTCCTGTCTACAATTTCGGTTTTCATTAGATATGCGGACAAGTTGTCTTAAATTAGACTGGGCGAAAATATTCATTGAGTCTTTTAACATTAAGTTGTTATAAATTGGGCTTAAGGAACTACCTCCCGTGTCTCTGTTTATAGCCAAATTTCTATTTATATGTTCTTTTTATCTCAATTGCCTATTTAAAGGATTTCGATTGGCCATTTACGGTAGATATTAAAGTTGCCTCTTCAAAAAGAACTAAATGGTCAGGATTTTTGTATGTATGCTGGGCCAGAGCTGAACCAAAATTGTCATTTTTATTTTCCAATCTCAGGGACTTATCTATTTAAATTTTGTGTTCATGCTATCGTTCCCCTAGTCGTTAATGGGTCCTGCTAATGTAAAATTTTCCACATGAACACAGGACTCTGTAGACACCACTACCTAGTATAGGGTCCGTTTTATCCTTTCCCGAGTTGAAAAAATGTTCAACTTTTCGTTCAGTTTTGAAAGAAACAGAGAGATTATGGTTTTATTTTTTGTAATTTTTCCAAGTTTATTGCTGAGTTTTGAGACGTATGGTTATGTGGTGAAAGTTTTTTTTTTCTCAATTGCCACTGTAACTTAATCAAGGGGGACGGGCTCCCTATTTTCTTGTTTTACCTTTTTTAATCACCTGTCTATTATGCTTTCAATAAGATTGATTGGGTAGCCATTGCAGAATAGAATATCTTTAACATCTAAACTCGGATTTTAAATGATTACGTGAACATATTTTTAGAACCCTGTCGACTAAAGAAATTACCACCCCTCTTTTTACACAAGGAGGGTAATTTGACGAGAAATGTAGAAAATCCTGACCATTTAGTTCTTTTTGAAGATGCAACTTTAATATCTACCGTAAATGGCCTACCGAAATCTTATAAAGAGGCAATTGAGATAATAAAAAACATATAAATAGAAATTTGGCTATAAATAGAGATTGAAATATTAAAAAACTCAAATTTTAGACAGGCAAAATCTGTTGCAAGGCAAAGGATACTTATTCAACCTAATTGGTAACTTCTCTTCATTGATTTCAAGTTGGTTTTTGTTGTTCGATTCAGTGTCTTTTTTCCTCTCGTACAGTTTACTTAAGAAGGTTAGATTTTGTTGTTGTTTCTTCTTTGTTTCTTTTTTTCTTTTTCCTCTTTCTTATTTTTTTTTAGCACTGAGGACGACTTGGCGGAGGTCCTTTTCGAAATATTTGCTTGTTTTTTTATATTTTGCTACTGGCTGATAAAATCCTGGTTTTTCACCTATTTGATTTTTTTTCTTTTCATTTATTATTTCCTTTCTTTCTTTTCATACGTCAGGCTTAGCCAGTATTGTCTCAGAACGAATTTAGACCAATAATTAGGACACTAATCTGATTGATTGCTCTGTTAAACCTTTTTTTGCACAAACAAACTCTAATTTATGACAAAAAACAGAGTCACGACTAAAATCATTGTGAAATAAAATACATTAAAAAACAAAACAAAAAAAGAACCTTAAAAGGAACAGAAAAAACGCCACAAAAAAGATTGGAGCTAACGACCTCTCTAGTGATATGAATGTTAGACCGTCATATCTCTATCGTCTAAATGAATTCTAAGTTTAATCAGAGAAACAATTTTTTCGAACCTTCTAGTATTACTTATTAATTAAACCAAACTTCAAAAAGTTTGTCTTAATCAGAGTCTACCTAGTCCTTTCTGCATACCAAATAATTTTCAAGCGTATCAGAGAAAAGACAATTTTTCCGCCAGTTTCGTGGTGTCATGAATCTTTTATATTTTGTCTGAGACAATCTGGAACGTTTGAAGTCTAGTAATTCCTTTTGGTCTGGGCTGTGAAAAAAAACATTATATGTCTGAGATGATCGGAAATGTTTTTTTTTTAGGAATAGGATGAAAGCAATTTTTTCAAGTATTTTAGGTAGCCTATACAACTATCCTCCCACAAACTTGCAGATAAAAGTTTCTTGCCCTTCAGAAAAAAAATTGTTTATCCCTTTCCAAAACCCATTTTTTGAAAATCCAATATTCTCGAGACAAAATGATTTTGCTCACTTATTCTCTTCTTCAGGAACAAACTTCATTCCTCCGCCAGCAATATCTGAATGTTACAACTTGATCCATCGAACCACTTCAGATATTTTACAGGCATGGTATTTTGACAGCCTTCACTTATGCATTATTTTTCGATTCATCTAACTGTTTTATTATAAAAAAAAGTGCTGCAGGAACTCAGTGAATTTTTATCAAGATAAATCTTCTAACCCTGGTCTTCCCTTCAATCAAGATAGTCTTTGAAATCCACATGGTCCACCACAATCCTCCTCGTAAGATGCAAGTAATTCTTTATGATAATTCCCGAGATATTGCAGATAAGTTATTATGGTGAGATTAGCTCCCATTGTGTCTTTTGATTTACCTGGCAACTTCCTTGTGCACACTTCTACCAATAATCAAAATATTTAGAGGGATCGAAGGAACACCGTTAGTGCATCTCCTTATTACTACCTCCCTCCAAGTTAAGATTTGTAATCAAGGTGTCTTCTCCAAAGCTTGAATATTTTTGTTCAGTCTCTTAAGCCATTGTTAAAATACAATAGATGCGATGCACTATTTTGATAGCCTAGGCACACTTGGTGGGTCAAACTTAACCATTACGAGAGTTCAAGTCTCATGCGAGGAAAAATTACAAACGATTTTAGGCTAGTTGAAGATAATTTTTACCATTTTATTAGGGGAATATTTAGTAGGCGCGAAAACAAAACGATTTCTACCTTTTTTCTGGAATATTATCCCGATACTTGTTGTTTCATTTAGAAATTTTATAGAAGTTTCTTTCTTGAGTTTTATGACCTCAGTATCGGATACTAGTTTCGAACTTTTATTTCTAAGCATTTCCAAGCTACAATGGACCACTAATCACGAGAAAAGGAATTTACGAAAGCAGCGGTCCTGTTCCGCCACGCAATTATGTTCTTAAAAAGATAAATTACTTTGGCGTGAGAATAAGCTTATTGTCTGGAACTATTTATTCGGCCTGAAAAACTGTCTTTACACTGTTTCATTCTCCTATAAGGTATATTGTATTACAGAAAGATCTATTGCCACTAGGGGAAAGGGATATATTTGCTGCGTTACTTATCCGTATTATATATGTTATCAGTACATGCGCAATTAACTTGGAAGATTCCAGATAAAGTGGCTGAATTGTTGATTCCATATGTGTAAAATTTACGAAGTTAAAGCTTTCCATAAGAAATTATCAACTTAAGATAATATAAATGTTTTTTGAAAAAGCACAAATCTTCATGAAAATAGCAACAGTTGTTGCACCTCGGTCTCTAAGCATTTTTGTAGTCAGTACGGAGTTGACGGCCAATACATTAATACGAACAAACATAAGAAATTTTATTTGTTTTGACTATGTTACACTAAAACTATTAGAGGGGAGATCAGTCAATCATCTTGTATCTGGAGAACGTAGCTTATCTAAAGTTTTAAAATGTATATTGTTAAGCCCCTATTTTATTTTTGTATATTGTTAAGCCCCGAACTATTTCCGATGTTTCTTCGATATTTACTAAAACATTCACCAAAAGAATCTTTTCAAACTAAAGAGCGATATTAAACCAAAAATGGGCAAAAACAATGTCAAATATTTTTCCAAGCGTATATTTACCACAAATGACTCTCAAAAAATAAATTAAACCCAAAACGAACAGAAATTACAATAAATAACCCAGTTAAACTCAAAACAAGCAAAAACTAACATGAGTGGGGCTGACTTGATATTGATCATTTTTGGTTTGCTGTAGCTCTTTAGTTTTCTTTAAATAACTTTTTTCATGTAAAAGTTCTTAAAAAATAATTTATGTTTGTTTTTTATTGACTTAGTCATTTTAATCGGTAAAGAAAGCTGGACAAACATATTCTTTGATTTAGTTTTACACCTACTTTAGTATCCCTGAACAGTAAACTGCTCGTCCTAAAACATTGTATGTATGATATTCTAAAAAGCAGAATGCACTTACGCTCTTTTGATTTAGTACAATTGTTTGGGCAGAAATAATAATAGCAGTTGCCCTGAAAGTTTCAGCTTAACGCCCTCAGTAGCTCTTGAGATTTTGCTTAGACTTCTTAATGACGACCGGTGTACACATGTCGTTTAATTTAGTTTTAAAGTAGAACAAAATTTTCGTGAAAGTTTCTAATTTTTATCTGATTTTACTCTCGCTTGGATTTCTAGAAAGCTTTGTTACACTTATGCTACTTTGGTGGTAGCAGAGTATATTTTAGTGGTAGCAGAAGGTGCAGCAAAAGTATTACTAACGTAGCTGTGGGAGTTTTAACTTAGTATCCTACGCCATTAGCCTACTGGAATATTGCAAAAACACCCCTTTTATAGCTCATTCGTACGTAGTGTTTATAAATTAAATTCAACATCCCCCTCTTCGTTCTCTGAAAGTTTAATTAGTTACCTTTGCATTATCTACTAGTAGTAATTGCAGTAGCATAGGCAATAGTACGAGAAAAAGGAGTAGTATTGGTGACAGAACTTGTACTATTAGTAGTAATAAGTAGTAAGTAGTTGTAAGCAGTAATACATTTTTGTTTGTCCAATATGTTATCCAAATATACACTAAGAGCTCAAGCCTAGTGCTCTAATCAATTCTTGAGATACTGCTGATGCTGCATTTTGACAGCTTGTATACCTAAGGCATGTTTGAAATAATTTCAACATACTTTTCAATATTTCTTGAAAATATCTCATTAATATTTTTAGCCTTAGTAGCAGTGTGCAAATTGTATCTTTTAGTTGATTCTACATCCCCCTCAATATACAAAAGTGATAGGGTAATAACCCTAACTTTAGTAGCACTGGTAATAGTACTAGTAGCAGTAGAAGAAGTAGTGACAGCAGTAGTAGTAGGTGTAGCCATTGTAACACTCGTGGTAACAGCAGAAGTAGTAGTAGCAGTACTGTCCTTAGTAGTAGTGGCAGCAGTCTGAACGTTGACTAGTTCAACATCCCTCTTAACACACCCTGAAAGTTTCAGCTTAACACCTTTAAGCAGTTCTTAAGATATTAGTTCTATGCCCTTTTAAAAACTTGCATGCATATTTTTTTTTATTATTTAGTTGAATCTCCCCCTAAACACTCCCTGAAGGATTAAACTAAATACCACTAGCCTCAGTGATTGCAGTATTCTAGTAAAGAATAAACCATAACAGTACTCGGGAAATTCTTTATAAATAAGAGCTTGCATATTGCACTTTTGACGTGACGACCGCAACAGTTGCCGTCGCAGCCAATTTTCAAACACTATTAGCCTGCTCAAGCTGATGTTGCCCTCACTGTCCTTCACCTAGAACTTTTCTGAAGCAGATAGTGCCATGACAAAGCTGGCATAGATCTTCAATCTCTACTTGAAGAGCAGTGGAAACAGGAGTTCTTAATTGGTTTAGATAAAAAGTTTTTACTCTCTCAACGTCTGTACCTGAAACCATCTTTTAAAACCAGGCTGAAGCAAGGAAGAGAATGACATAAAGTCAACGAGGCAAACTCTTATATTATCTTCCATTATTGTAGTAAACTTACCAAGGAGGATTCTAAAATGTTGTCTATAGAACTAAGACACTGAGATCTCCAGCTTGACTTTGAAATTGGCTGTCAAAAAAACGTTGTCCTGATCGCCAACGATGATGCCTGATGAAATCTGCTTTTGAATTTATTTCCAACTTTCTGGCAAACTTTCCTGCCCTACCAATGAAACTGCCCATTTTATCCTCAGATATTCTCTCAAAAATTTTCTTTTGCAACTTCAATCGATTGCGTCGATGATGTTGACCTCTTCTGATTCAAGTTTGTATGTTGCCATTATGGGCTAGTACATGATATTTTTCATAAGCATGAGGCAGGCAATAAAGTCAAAAACTTAGAATCTTCTCAGGAAACCGCCTGCTTGTATTTTGTCGTCTATCAAGTTAATGCTAAGTTTTGGAGATTGAGGCTGTTTTCCATCAAAGAGAGTTTTTCTTTAAGAGCGACAAGTTTTTTTGTAGATGAAAAGAAGATGTATATTTCTCAAAGAATGTTGAAAAGCTCAGCTATCAAAAGAGATGAATTGCCAAAAAGCTTTATGATTGTGTTTACTCTATGGGCCTGGCAAGTATACAATTCACACGGCACTCGAAAAGTTCAAGTACGTTCTGCCGGGCCCCATTAAATTAACTAAACATTATGCTTGCACAATGATAAGACTGTTAATCTTGTCTATCAAGAAGAGTTCCTATCCATGACAATGCTCCTCTCCTCTCAACCACCTTGAAATAACCAAAAAAACTGCAAATCTCATTCCCAAAGTTGTTTCATTTTATTTGCTTTACTCCCTTCCCGATCATTCAATGTAAAGTCAAATCTAAAAATCAACTCAAGACATATTTTTCAAAATGTGTCTTAAGAAATCACCTTGAATCTAAACTTAGGGTCAAAACAAGGAGTAGATTTATCACACAATAGACCGTTCAAAAGTTATCTTAGGAAGATCAGATCGACTTTCATGCTCCTAAACGATGAGAAACTTCTTACGTAGAATCTGTGATCAAAATATTGTCGGATTTCTTTGGAAAAACATATATATACTACCCATTAGATAGCATGTGACTGAGGCAGGCTTTTCGATAAAACTTTTTTTCATAAAGGTACCATGTTCCATCTCATTCTTGTCCCAAGTCCGCCATGTCTTCTCTCTGTCTCTCTCTCTTTGTATATATATATATATATATATATATATATATATATATATATATATATATATATATATATATATATATATATATATATATATATATATATATATATATATATATATATATATATATATATATATATATATATATATATATATATATATATATATATATATATATATATATATATATATATATAAATAAATAAACTTACATTAAAATGCGAGAATTAAAACTAATAATGTTAAAAATTTTTTTTTATCAAAACAGCCCTAGCATCCTTACTTCAACGAAGTTCAACAAGGACTGACAAAGAGAAGAATAAAGTGAGGTGATAAATTCATTCAAACAAAACACAACAAAGTGATTAAATGCAATTTTTCAGAGTCAACCTTGCATTTTTAGCAGCCTTTTCACACAAGTATTTCAGAAAACACAATAGTTAGTAGTTTTTACATTGTTTCAATGTATACAAACATAGATGATGTGACTATTTCTGAGGAATTATTAAAAAACAAAATATAAGAAAATTACCACTTAATCGAGGTTTCGGGGACGGGAATTGATTGTGAAGTTTTAATGACTCTGGTTTAAATTTTTAATAAGTTTTCTATGTATTTTCAATTTCGCGATTCTTTTTATGATCAAAAAATGGGTTACCGATTGGGGCACCTTTACCCAGGCTACTGGCAAATATTTATGTCGAGAACCTTGACAATTGGGCATTAAATTCTTATTTTTTAAAACACGTGGATTGGGGTCGTTATATGGATGACCTAATTTTACTTTGGAATTATGGGGAAGCTGAACTTTGGGGCTTCTTAGATCATCTTAACACTTATGACCGAAATTTGAAGTTCACTCTAGAAGTTGAAATTGAAAATAAACTACCGCTTTTAGATGTGTTAATTATTCGTAATGCTTATAGACTGGATTTTACTATCTGTCGAAAATCAACACAAAACAATATATATCTCCACTTTAATTCAAATCACCCCCCACAACTTAAAAGAGCAGTTGTAAATTCTCTTATTGATCGTGCCCTGAACATTTGCTCCGATTCGTATATAAATGCTGAAATAAACTTTATCAAAGATATTCTTATTGGTAATGGATACCCCATTCATTTTGTGAATAAGATAATTAACCGTAGACAAAAAAGACATTCTTGTAAAATCGAAGAAGATATTTTAGAACGTGGGGCTACTGATAAGCCCTCAAATATTGTCTATCTTCCATTTATCCCAAAAATCACAACAAAAATAAAAATAATTGCACAAAAAATAATCTATATGTAGTTTTTACTAATAATTTAAAATCATTTTTTTTTAAATTCAGGTAAGGATAAAACCCCAGTTACTCACCAAAGAGGGGTCTATCAAATACCTGGTGACTGTGGAAATTACTGTTGACAGGACCCATCAGAATCTAGAAAAACGGCTAGAACAGCATAAAAAAGACATATACAAGGCATTAATTTCAAATAGTTCCAACAACTCCTTCGATTCTGCTTTAGGTTGGCATTTATTTAATAATCCCTCCCACATGATACTTTTTGAAAAATCTTCACTCATCAGCAATGATTTGGGGATAAAACAGGTGGTTCGAGTATCAATCGAAATTAGTCTCAAAATAAATAATAATACTTCTTTTAAGAGGAACTTAGGGGAGTACTCACTAAATTTTTTATGCTCAAATTTAATTAAAAATGATCTAACAAAATATTTTACTAAATCGATATATAATAGTAATGAACCAGCGATGAAAAGGCCTTTAAGACATGCTGCTACAAATGCAAGGTTGGCTCTGAGAAATCGCATTTAATCACTTTGTTATGTTTTGTTTGAATGAATTTATCACCTCACTTTATTCTTCTCTTTGTCAGTCCTGGTTGAACTTCGTTGAAGTAAGGATGCTAGGGCTGTTTTGATAAAAAAAGTTTTAACATTATTAGTTTTAATTCTCGCATTTTAATGTAAGTTTATTTTATATATATATATATTTACATATATATTCTCTCTCTTTCTTGTATTGTGCTGAAGACGGCCCTTGGATATAGGGCCGAAATATTCACAGAATCGATTTCAACTCTCTTGAAAAGTTTTTCCCTATTGTTTCAACTTTGTATTTGTTTTTCTATATATATATATATATATATATATATATATATATATATATATATATATATATATATATATATATATATATATATATATATATATATATATATATATATATATATATATATATATATTAGTATTATACTAGACAATTAGTTATACACATGAAATATAATTGTAGGGCTCCTGGCCCTAATCATCAGAAAAACATACTTTTCGTTAGCTAAATTATTCCCACTTCGGGACTCTTTTTTTTCACTCCATTCCCACTTTCTCTGAAATATCTTGCGGGTTCGCTGATTAGTTTTGCTTTAAAATTCGACACTCGGACCATGACTTATCAGCCAGTCATGAGAAAAAAATTTTACTATTAAGATCAGTAGAAGAGAAATCGAGGGGGCAAGCCATTCATAGGTTCAACGGGGTACGCTGTATTATTTTGACGTCACTGATTTGTTGGATTCTCGTGGGTCGTCTCTCGTGCTTTTATCTATGCCAAAAGACTTTTTTCTCAGGTTTATTTTTAATTTTGACTTGAAAAATAACAGGGATTTTTCAACTTTTCACATAGGCTTATTGTTCGATATGCCCTAGGTAGAGTCTAGACAGAGAGAAAGAGTAAAATGTTTCAACCAGTTCGTGGCAACGAACTGTAAGTAAGGAGCGACCCGGCTCAATAGTAACGAGACTCTAAACAATACATCAAAATAATCAAATTGTTATGCTAATTTTAAATATATAAGTTTCATCAAGTTTAGTCCTACCCATCAAAAGTTAAGAGCCAGAGAAAATTTGCCTTATTTTGTAAGAAAAAGGAAGAAATCCCCCCTAAAAATCATAGATTATTGATGATAATAACACCATCAGGTTCAGCGTATCACAGAACTCTACTGTTAAGGTTACAAGATCCTATCTGCAGAGATGTTGAGATAGCAAATTTGTTCAACACAGTCAAAGTATCTAATAACTATGTCTTTGAGGACGACTTGATCCCCCACAGTCCCCAGGGGAAGGACTGCAAGTTATGAACTTTGCCCATTGTTTACAAATAGTATTTGTTATTGGTAAGTATGCACATGTTCCGGATTTTTCTGATGGGGGGGGGATTGGGTTACGTTCGAAGATCTTTCCATGAAGGAATTTTTCATGGGGAAAGATAATTTCTACGAAGGAGGCACTGGAATCCCAGCATTATAAATAAACGATCAGAAACTAAATAAAAAAATAACATGTTTTTTCAACTGAAAGTAAGGAATAGCATTATAGCTTAAAACGAACAGAAATATTACGAATATGAGGGGGTACGTTCCCTCGTCAATCCGGCGCTGTTTACGCTAAAGTATTTTCAGGAATTCCAAAAGAGCTATTTGTTTTAATTAAAGACCTTTATGATTCAGGGGATCATTCTTAAAAATTGGAACAAAATTTGAACTTTACCGTAAAGAGCGAGGTATTCCCAAGGAGGCAAACTCCATCATATAACGTATATGAGATATTGACCCTTCGTCAATGCCTCATTCGCTACACTAAAGTTCAAATTTTGTAAACTAATGGCCGACATAAGCAATAATTTGGTAGTGTTATTTTCTGGCAAATCTTAGAATTTCATTTTACCTTAAGCAGCTTCATAACGATGATTTTATGTGATAACAAACCAAAGATATTGTAAGTGTTCGGTTTGTGGTCGTTATTAAATAAAAAAAAACGTTTTTCCCCACTCAAAGTAAGGAATAGCATTAAAACTTATAACCGATATAAATTATTACGCATATCTTTTACAGATCTTTTCTTTCATTCATTTCAGTCATTTGAGAATTGCTCAACTTGTGACTTTCATAAAAGTAGTTTCGACCTCTTTGGCCGTTTTGTTACTATGCCTTACAGTATTAGTTCCGCAAATATCGCTAATTTAAGATAACGTGGGAGAATCTTTCAATGGAGAAATTTATCGTCGGGAAGGGAATTTTTCATGGAGGGGGAGATGGAGTTCCCAACTTTATCTAAAAACCAATCAGCAAATAAATAAATAAAGTAGTTTTTTCAACCGAAAGTAATAAGCAACATTAAAGCTTCAAAAGAAAAGAAAATATTACGCATTTGAGATAGGTTTCTCTCCTCAGTAGCTTGCTCTTACACTAAAGTTTCTTCTTTAACTTTTAAAACAGGATATTATTCTAATTAAATAGCCTTTGTTTTTATTGTTTTAAATAGTAGTGTTGTGACAAAAAGTCAAACATTAGCACGAAGAGTGGGGCGTTAAGGAGGGGACAGCCAATTTCATATGCAGAATAATTTCTGTTCGTTTAAATTTCAATGTCGCTCCTTACTTTCAGTTAAAAAAAACTTTTTTTATATTTAATTGCTGTAAGAAAAGTGCACTATACTATTAGAGATATTTTCTCCAAGAGAAAATAGAGTCTAGAAAAGCACGACCATGGGCGTGCGATACAGTGGCCCTTCTTTGGCACTTACACTCAACAGATAGTACACTTGTAACAGCCTGGCCGGTTGTGGAACCGCCATAGTACGAATACAAGCAGGAGTAGCAATCGCAGTACATGCGACCTGTTCTTTCCTACAAAGCCTATTTAGATTGTGCTCATACCCATGAAGTTTATACCATCTTCATAATCAAAAATTCTGTGAGCTCGGCTTTAGAAAAGGAATAGACATTAAGTGATTGAAATGGATTAAACGATTTTAAGCTTGCCCTTAGGAAAAAAACATAATAATTAGCGAAAAACAAACAAACCGAACGACTTTGCCAGAATAATGAGATAATTTTAATAATGAGATAATTAATGAAAAATAGATTAGTAAAGTATTCACCAGTTGAAATATAATCTATACAGTTATAAGAGAGCATAAGAGATTGTAGACACTTGAATTATTTCCGAGTTGACATGTGGAGATAACGGACTAGTGAATATAACCGTAAGTATGGAAAATTATAAGAGCATCCTGACACGTCAAACTGATGAGTATTTTGTCCTTGACTTTTATTGGAAGGTGAGATAACCCTGTTCCTGTCAGTGTAACCTGCTTACATGGATATCGCATTTTAGCAAATTAGGAGAACTTGCAGGTTAAAAAGCTGATATCTGATGTAGATAATAGGTTTCGTTACGTACTGTGGTGTCCCTGTGTTAATTGGATCCTTTGGATCCAGAATCCGTGTGATAGACGTTTCTAATTTGACTTTTTGATTCTCCTGGTAGGTTGAAAATACATGAATTCCTCTCAGGCTCAGCCCAAGAACCTCATAATTGTTTCAGCATGATTGTTTTGGTAATTCTGCAAATCCTCTTCTTCAGAATCCCAAACTTGATGGAGATGAGTTTACAGCCAATTGATTCGATCGTACTACAGAGATATTGAATGACAAATAAACTTGGACAAAGTTGATGGCTTGGCAGTAGAACCAGTATACAAGCTGTTTGTAGCTGAAACGGAAACTGGCCAAAGATGGAAGACAAGAATTTAATAAAATTGGTGATTTAGAAGTTGGTGTTGTGTGTTTTTTGTTTCGTATTTTTCTTTTGACTCACAGGGTTTTAGCCCGTTTAGTCTATTTGCAGCAATTTATATTAGGAGGGAGCTGTTTGGCCCCAGCACTAATCCTCAGATAAATGCCCATTTCGTGAGCTAAATTATTCCCATTTTCTCTGTTTCACCATGTTCCACTTTTCCTTAAGAATCGTTGAATCTTCCTTTTTATTTCATTCTAGTAAATGTTTGGCGTGCTCGTTAAGTAGCTCAGATATAATGATAGCCTGTCTGCTGATCACTCATGATCCAGCCACGAGACCGAATTTAATGGCTAAATTCAGCAAGATCGAAAGTAAGGGGACAAGCCATGATGATGTTTGAATTCCTGAAATTACCACTAGCCAAGCCTTGGTAATAGTAAAGTCTCGCCTTGAATTAGGCCAAACTGGGCAAAAGCCATACTGTCCCATGCCTCCATCCCCGAGTACACTCGCCGAAGTCTTAAATATGGAAGCACCCTTTTTACGACCATTTCCTGTATATTTGAATTGGTTCTTAAATTTGATTTTTTTAAAAAATAAGTTTTTTTAACTGCAAGTAAGGAGCGATATTAAAACTTAAAACGAACAGAAATTATTCCGTGCATGAAAGGGGTTGTCCCCTCCTCAACGCCTCGTTCTTTATGCTAAAGTTTGACTCTTTCTCACAACTCTACTTTCCAAAACAATAAAAAACTTTAGCGTAAAGAGCAAGGCGTTAAGGAGGGGGCAACCCCTTTCATATACGGAATTATTTCTGTTCTTTTTAAGTTTTAAATTTGTTAAAAAAAAATGTTTTTTTTTAATTTGATTTCTGAATAGTTTTTTAATTAATGCATGTTTTGATTTTGGCTCACCGCACATGAATAATTAAAACTAAATTTGCATATTAATTTTTTTCGGCTAAATGGCTTTCTCATAGTCTTGATCGGACGATTTTGATAAAAAAAAGGGGTGGGGGAGGAGGCCCTAGCCTAACTAAAGACTAACTAACTAGGAGGAGCCCAAGTAAAAAGGCAACTTTAAAAGGCAACCCTACCCCGGGGCTGTGGGGGACTAAGTCGTCCCGAAAGACATAATTATTAGGTTTTTCAACTATGCTGAACAAAATGACTATCTCGAAGTTTTTGATCCAGACTTTGGGAAACATATGAGCGTAGGACGGGGCTTTGGTGCCCTCCAATTTTTTCGGTCACTTAAAAAGAGCACAAGAACTTTTAATTTCCGTTAGAATGAGCCCTGTCGTGACATTCTAGAACCATTTAGGGGGGTGTTTCCCCCTATTTTCTAAAATAAGGCAAATTTTCTCAGGCTCGTAACTTTTGATGGGTGAAACTAAACTTGATGAAGCTTACATATTTAGAATCGGCGCAAAAAAAATTACTCTATCATTTTGTATCAATATTTGCTTTATCCTATCCAGTTTCGCTAATTTAGTCCGATATGTTGACACGGTCTGAAACCTAGATTTCTAGTAAATTTTGGTGCCAAAACTTTTGAAAACTCAGAAGTAAGGTCTAAGATGTTGAATAATATTTTCTCTGTGTGGAATTGCTTCAATATGACAGCTTGTAGCAGCTTAGTAAACCAAATAAAATTGTCTGTGACTAATAATCATTAAAGACCCATTCACAACGAGACTTTACTAAAACTAAGATTTAGATAAGGTTTTTTCATAAGATTCTCCGTTTAGATGAAGATTTCTAGGAAAAGCTTTTATTGACTCAAATTACCTCTAGCTAAGTTTTAATATCAGTTAAAGGTCATCTTGAATTTGCCTTAATAAACAAAAGCCATGATGTCACATGTTCCTATCCCCAAGTACACTTGCTGAAATGTTAAATATGGAGGCTCCGTTTTTACATCAATTTTCAGTATGTTTTAATCGGTTCTTATGCAGTAAAGCTACTAACGCTACTGCAGTAGAAAAAAAAACTGCAACAGTAAAGTAAACAGGACAATCTTCAAAACATTGAGAAACGCCCTTGGAAATGTGCAATATCCTAAGTAAACTACATTGTTGTAACATTGTTGTAATGCTTAAAATATTAATTATAATAGCGTTTACTATCTTGTGTGTGTATTTGTAACTATGGAAATTCGCTTAGTGAAATAGTCATGCTTTTAAAGTTTCATCATCGATGCGTAATTCCAATAATGTTCAGTCTGTGTACTTTTATCACAGCATACAGGATTTGACAAAATTTTAATTTGATTAGAATCAGTTAATATTTAGGCATCCATTCCTTTCCTTTTACCTCATACCAAAAATTTCACTCCTCATATGTTTTTACCCCTTCCGATTGCACATAAAGTGCTTTGTATCATTATTTTCTCCACATATAGGCATAAAACAAAGAAAGTCTGGAGATATAAATCTCCTTAAATCCTTCCTTCCTTATCCAAGCGATATAAAAATAGCTTACACTGGCAAAATACATTTCATATCTATCCTCTAAGGCCTCATTCAGAGATATAAATCCCTCTCTCCATGTCTGATTAACCTCGATATAAACATTGAAAGACACGTTGGTTCAACCTGTCTATCATAACCTTTGTTTTGAAGGGATAAAGAAATTTCTGAAAATAATTCATGTAACAATTGCCAGTAGCTTTATGAACTACTCCCATAGCAGAACTGGCTCAAACATACTGGGAGTTGATGTAAAGAAGAGCCTAAATATTTAGCTTTAGTAATTGTACCTGGGAATGGGAGCATACAACACCATGTCTTTTGCTCGTTAAGGTAAATTCAAGATGACATTTTACTAACACCAGGACTTAGCTACAGGCAATTTGAGTCATAAAGAATCTTTCCTAGAAATGTTCAGCCTAACAGAATATTCTATAAAAAAAAAAAGCTAATTGCCTCAATTTACCAATAGCTAAATATCTTTATTAGAAAAATCTCGTAGAGAATGGGCATTTAATGATTCATTAGTAACACAGAATTTTATTTGCTTTATTAAGCTGACCGAGGTTTTTACAGTGAAGCAATCTCACAAATAAAAACTCGATTCGACGCTGTAAATCAAGCTTTCAGGGCCTTAGACACTGTCAACATATTTAAGAAAATTCAGCTTCCTTGGATGGGAAGATATGATCGATCTTCCAAAAAATTTGAATCTTGAAAACGTGCACAAAAACAACGCTGAAAATGCATAGTGCACAAGTATAAGGGTAGTTGAGTTGCTTATTTTTCCTATATCAAAAGTCAGGTCGAGCGGGTTCTTGAGTCTTCCCGCCAGTAGTTTTGGGGCCAAGCCACTATTCAGCGAGTTAAAAAAAAACAAAAAAAACATCAAAACTGACTGACGCAACGTTATAGTTCAGCCAACGACTGCTGGTATTTTGCGGTGTTTAAACGGGCAAAATTGAGCCCGTACCTCTGCCATATGACCAAAATTGAATGATAAATGTAGAAAATATTCAGAATAGTAATTGTCAATGTTGCCTCAGAAGAAGCAGCCGTTCTGGTGCTCTAGTGCTAGCATTTCAGCACTTGTTAATTAAACGAAAGACACTCAAGAATTACGTTTAGGTTAGATCGAAAAGAGTTTCGTAGCCACTTTGACAAGTGATAAATGATAGAATGCATTGGACTTGGACAATTTGGGCTATATTTCAGCTCAACTTTATTATTATCAAATAATCAATACATGCGTCTCTTTTAACACCCCCACAATATATTTGCACATTATGAGGGGTGAGGGTTGGGTTAGTTTATATGAGGCTAGGGGCGCTATCCAAATACTGTGTCTTCCCCTTAATGGGCAAATATATAACCCGAATTATATTATTATATAGGCTAAAGGTTATATGAAGTTGTTATTTCATTAGGATTAACCTAACTTCACTTCTTGGGTGTTTTTCATTTGATTAACAATTACATTTTTTTTCTGATAAGTTTACAAGACTGATTAATATAATAAACTATTCTTTGATGCTTTTTTTTCAATTCTGAATAAGACAGAGAGGTATATATTTAATGTATTCTTATCTGTGATTAGTTATTTTGCGTTTATGGGACCTTATATGAAAGAACAGGTAAAATTTATTTCCAGTTTCTAAATACGAGTTAGGATACGGAATGACAGTAAATGAATAAAATTTAGTAAAATTAGAAAGAAAAATAATGAAATGGACCACAATATACACGACAACAAAAAAAAAGACCTTCCAGGAAATCAGCTAAAACCTAACAGGTAGAATATTCAACTAAGATACAATATATAAAGTATTAGCCTACGTAAAAATTATAGCAAGGACTAAGTGAATATCTACATCTATTCTTCCTTTTAAATAATTAAAAAAAAAAACTTTTTCTACAAAACAAGTTTTTCAAAGAAAATTAAATACCATTAGGCCAACTAAGCGTAAAACTACCACAAATCACTATCAATAAATGAATGAAACCCAAAACGAAAAGAAAATATGAAAAACAGCCAAGTCAAACTAAAAAAGAGCAGAAATTAACATAAATAGGGCTGATAACCCCAAACCTTCTCGAGACCAAAATATATCTTGCGCTTTACTGAAAACGAAATACGATTTAAATGTTTTCACTTTTTTTACTTTCATAAATAAAAATTATCAAAACTATAAGGAATAAATATCAGTAGGCCTATATGTCAATTAAACTGACAATCCACGGTTTTTTTTTTCTTAAGTTTATCGTAACTATATTCTTGTCTTAAGAAGGTATGGAGGTTATCAGCCATATTCATGTTAATTTCTGCTCGTTTGGAGTCAATTTGTCTCTTAAAATGGCACAAAAGACCTAATTACCAATCTAACGAGCCCCCTTCGTAGTTTATACAACCATCCGTTCCATTAGAACCTTATATGCCCTTGGGGCATAGCTTACAACCCCTGTACTGAGGGGCTGTGAGGAGGGGGAGGTGTCATCCTCGAAGACACAATGTCCGGATCTTTCAAGTTTGCTAAACAGAATGGTTGTCTCAAAGTCTTGATAAGATGAGTTTTGGAAATTGATGGGTGCGGGGAGTGGAACCTCTAAAGACTTTTGAATATTAAAAAGAGCACTAGCCCTTTCAATTTTCGATCGAAAGAGCCTTTTTTGAAGTTTTTACGAAAACAAATGGACATCTAAAAATTTCAACCTGATACATTTCGGGAAAATACGAGGCTTGGGAAAGGGTATTCGCCCTACAATTAATTTTAATCTTAAAAAGTGCACTAGAACCTCTGATTACCAATCCAGTTAGCCTCCTCCGACGTTTATACGACCGTTCTTTCTATAATAGCCTTATATACCCCAAGGGTATTACTTGAAACCCTTGCCCTTAGGGCTGTGGGGGGATATCCTCCTCAAAGACATATTTTTCAAACCTTTTAACTACGCTGAACCAAAATTCTATTCCAAAATTTTGATTGGATGTGTTTGGGGAAATAGTTGGCATGGGAGAGGGTTTGTTGGCCTCCGATCACTTTTGACTAGTCCTTCTAATTTCCAAAAGGGCACTAGTTCTTTCAATTTCCGAAAGAATGAGCCCTTTTCAAAGTTTCTACGACAACTCCTTCGATACGAAGTGCCCTGGTCTAAAAAAAAAAAATGTACTGTGCCCACATCAATGTTTACTTAGACAGCGCTTTCGCGCTGCCTATCATAATGGAGGTTGGGGCATTTGTAGCTCCATGTTTTGCCCTGAGTTTTGATTTTCTGACTAAAGGTGGGAGATTAGGAAGGTACTTACTTAATTGATACTAATGAGAATATATAGCTCTTTAATATCTTTCCTATAAGATGTGTGATAAGGGAGATAACAGTGGAATGTGCGGGATAACAAAAAACAATAAAAGTATATAATTAAAATATGGTTAAGCACCAATTTTCTTCCAACAAAAAGTCAGTAAGCACAATGGGCTTTTACTGCAAAATGACGAACACGACCCAATTGAATCAATTGGAGATTGGACGCAACCGAGAGGCCCAAATGAGTTAAACTACTAGAAATGATATAAACTTAATTACCAGAACGAACATAAGTGGTAGAAGGTTGATGAAAACTGGGTTCAAACATAAGTATTTCTCAAATACTCTCACTTAAAAAAAGACCGATTTTATATTACACCATTGCTAGGCGATACAACTTTTCTTCAAATCGGTAAAAGAAAATCACAAAGAAATATGAGGCTGAAAGACACCCAACAATGAGCATCATGACGAATCACAAATGAAATTTGAGTCACAAAAAAATCTTCAATTAGGAAACAACCAGGATTTGAGGATCACACTGAATCAAAGTAGTGATATCATATTAAAACTGAATTAGATTCTGAACATACAAAATACTAATATAATAGTCTGTATAAATTGTAGATCATAATCCAGTCGTACCCAGTAAATATTATGGCCATGTTAGACCTTCATGCAGATTTATCAAAAAGAATAGAATCTATCCCTTACTAACCGAAATATTAAAATAAAATGTAATTCGGGAAGATGTAAGGTATGTGGGGGAGAGGAAGGGTATCTACCTTCTGGTGACACTGAATCTTACAAGGAACCTAGAACTTCCCATTACCAATCCAATGAGTCCCCTTCGAAGTTTATACGATCATCCTTTCAGCATATACCTTATATGCCCCCAGGGAATAGCTTACAACCCTTGCTCAGCGGTTTAAAGGGGGGGCTTTATCATCCTCAGAGACATAATTTTTGGACCTTCAGTCACGTTGAACAAATGGTTATCTCAACAGTTTCTTTGGAAGGTTTGGGAAGAAGGTTAGTTACCCTTCAATCCCTTTTGACTATCAAAAAGAACATTTGCCTTTTCACTTTCTAGTCGAATGAGCTGTTTTCGATGCTTCTTCCACAAGAAATGGCAGTCTCAATTAGATACATTTTGAAAAAACCTAAGGTTTGTGGGTTGGGGGACATCGGCCCTCCGGTCACTGAATCTTAAGAAGGACATTAAAAGTTCTGACTATTAATCCAACGAGTCCCCTTCGAAGTTTACACAACCACCCTTTCTATATGTACCTTATAAGCCACCACCGTATAAACTTAAAACCCTTGCCCCGAGGGCTTTATGGGGGAGGAGGGGTTGTCATCCTTAAAGATATAATTTCCAGACCTTTCAATTTCGTTTAACAGGAGGGTCTTTTTTTTCAAATTTTGATTAGGTTTGGAATAATAGAGGACGTGGGAGAGGGGTTTGTTGCCTTCTAATTATTTTTGACAATTTAACACGGTACTGTCATTTTCAGTTTCCAGTATAAAGAGCTGTTTTTGAAGTTTGTGTGGCAACAAATGGCCATCTAAAAATTTCTATCAGATGAATTTCGGGAAAACCAGAGGTGTAGATGAGGGTATCCATCCTCCGATCTATAAGAAAAAGGCAATAAAAAGTCTGATTACAAAGCCGATGAACCTCCTTAAGAAATTTATACGATTATCGTTTCTATATGTGCCTTATATGCCCCAGTGCATAACTTAAAACCCTTTCTTTATGGTTGTGTGGTAACGAACACAAAGTAAGTTTCTTAAGAACACAAAGAACACAAAGTTTCTCTATCGTGGTAACGAACTGTAGTAAGGAGCGACCCGGCTCAATGGTAACCAAAACTCTAAAAAATGGAATTTCAATATCAATAGCTACATCAAAAGAGTCGCATTTTAATGCTGATTTTAAACATATAAGTTTCATTAAGTTTAGTCTTACTTATTAAAAGTTACGAGCCTGAGAAATTTTGCATTGTTTTAGAAAATAGGGGGAAACATCCCCTAAAATTCATAGAATCTTAACAAAAATCACACCATCAGATTCAGCGTATCAGTCGAAAAACCTTATAACTATGTCTTTGGGGATGACTTACTCCCCCACAGTCCCCGTGAGAGGGGCTACAAGTTACGAACGTTATCCAGTGCTTACATATAGTAATGGTTATTGGGAAGTGTACAGACGTTTTCAGGGGAATTTTTGGTTGGGGGAGGGGTCGAGAAGAAGGGGATATGTTCAGGGAACTTTCCATCGAGGGAAGAAAATGGGGGATGGGGAAGAAAATTTCCATGAAGGGAGCTAGGATTTTCTAGCAATATTTAAAAAAAAAAACAATGAAATCGTAATTATGATAATATTTATAAAAAAAAAAACAATGAAAAAATAATTATGAAAAAGTTTTTCAACTGGAAGTAAGGAGCAGCACTAAAACTTAAAACGAACAGAAACTATTACGCATATGAGGGGCTCACCTCCTCCTAATACCTCGCCCTTTACGCTCTTTTGTGGTTCAGGGGTCATTCCTTATGAATTGGGACAAAATTTAAGCTTTAATGTAAAGAGCGAGGTACTGACGAGGGGGTGAACTCCTCATATATGTACTAAAAACATGAGAATACAAAAGTTCGTTACGTAAGCTAATTTATAAGTTACCTATATCTTTTGCTAATAAAAACATTCGTAAAAAATTAAAAGTTCTAGTTGCCTTTTTAAGTAACAAAAAAATCGGAGGGCAACTAGGCTTCCTCCCCCACTCCTTTTTTCTCAAAATTATTCGATCAAAACTATGAGGAAGCCATTTAGCCAAAAAAATAAATATGCAAATTTTGTTTAAATTATTCCTCTGCGGAGAGCCAAAGTCAAAACATGCATTGATTCAAAAACGTTCAGTAATCAAATAAAAAAACAAGTTTTTTTTTAGCTGAAAGTAAGGAGCGACATTAAAACTTAAAACGAACAGAAATTACTTCGTATATGAAAGCGGCTGCTTCCTCATCAACGCCCCGCTCTTTACGCTGTTTTTTACTGTTTTAAAAAGAAAAGTTGAGAGAAAGAGTCAAACTTTAGCTTAAAGAGCTAGGCGTTGATGAGGAAGCAGCCCTTTTCATATACGAAGTAATTTCTTTTCGTTTTAAGTTTTAATGTCGCTCCTTACTTTCAGTTAAAAAACTTGTTTTTTTTTAAATTAATGACTATTAAAAAGACACTAGCACTTTCAATGTCCAATTGAATTAACTCTGTTTGAAGTTTCTAAGACAACAAATGGCCAACTCAAAATTACTATCAAATGTACTTTGGAAAATACGAGGTGTGTAGGGAGTATCCTCCCTCCAATCACTCTGAATCTCAGAAAGGGCATTAAGAATTGTGACTAGCAATCCAATGAGCATTTCCCAAAGTTTATACGAATATCCTTTCTACATATACATTATATGCCTCCAGGACAGTACAACCCTTGCCCTGAGGGCTCTAGAGGTTCTGAGGGCACGGGCTCTTAGATCCATAGTTGCTCCAAATAATGACATTTTTCGTAAAAATGTTTAAAAAATCTATCAATAACTAAAACGCTATCCATTATCCACTACTTATATTGGTTGCACTCAAAAATGCTTTCAGCGAAACACTATTGAATTTCAGCATTAGGAAAAAGGGGAACTTAGAGGAATAGAAAGCCTTTCTTATACATTCATAGCTTCTGTTACACCAAATTGTAATACCACTCTTTAATTTAATCTAAAAAATCTTTTTGGTTTTGTTTTTAATGCTACATAAAACACTGAAATTTTAGCTGTGATTAAGATGAATCCTGTTTTATTCACTAAGAAAGACGGCAAATTTTTTTGGGATGCCCTCACTGAGAATAGGCATAGGTCTAAAACGGTCCAGTCCTCAAGGGTTAGAAGAATTTTTCTTTAGGAAAATAGGAGACTAAGGACCACTAGCAGGTCTACTTTAAGATAAACACTTTTCAAATCTCTCTAGGGCCTGTTTACTGGAACATCCCCTCAGCCTATGCTAGGTTTCGAGGATGAAACTAAGGTTATTAAGGGAACCTGTGGTATCTCGTCTTATGAACCAGTGTAGTCTCAGGAAAAGTTTTGTCATTCGTATTGGATGAACAAGTCATTTTGTCGTATTTGAAGAGGTATTTGTTCTTAATAAGATGAGAGGAATAGTAGTTATGATTGAGACAAAACAGATATCAGTGCATGTAGAGCAAAAATTACCCAAAATATTCTTAAGGACTAATAGGCGAAGTAGTTTTGGAAGGTATCTTATTTTTTGCACTGTAGACATTATATTTGGACATATCTTGGCTAAAATTTCATTATTTGAATTTCTTAGATTATTTTTATTTAAACTAAGGATGATTCTAACTTAAATCTAGTTGAAATAAAAATGCAAACAAAGATAAAAGACGTTTTCTTAAAAGATTTGAAGGATTTTATTTTTTAAATATTTATTTTAATAGTCCTTTTTTGATTACGGTTAATATTTAATTTTACTAATTTTATCCTCATTTTATTGTATTATGGCTTCATTTATTCAATTTACTCTAACAAATTGAATGTGATGGAATATTCAAAAATTTTTATCTATTCTGGTCTCCTTTTTAAATAAAAACTAGTAAAAATTAACTGAAAAAACCTATATCACACTTTACTTTAAAACATATTCCCTGGTTTTAAATAATCAAAAGACCTTACAAGTTTTCAGTATTCTGAGAAAAAGGAAAGAGCTTCTTGAACCATCAGTACACTTGTACTAATGGTGTTTTTCTTTTATTAATTATTTTTTATATAAAGGTTTACTTACATGTATATTGGCATATCTTTATCTGATTTATACCAAATCACCATAGAAACTGTATCTCCCTGAGGTGGAGTAATGTCACATGGTAGCCTTATTTCTTTGCCTTTTATTGATGATATTTGATACAGTCCTGAAAATGCCATAGAAATAAGTTTTAATAGAATCTCAAACAGTATCATTCAACTACCTGGAAATGAACTGGTTTACAGAATTTTGCCTGCCGTTTCTTTTTTACTCGTCCTTGCTTTTGACGAGACCTTTAATGTCTTATTATAGTGACGGATAAACTCCCAAAACCTGACTTCTTTGATCTAAAACCTTCCTTTTGTGTTATAGTATTCCTGAACTTAGTCCTAATGTCTAATTTTTTTTGGCTAAGTGGCTTTCTCATAGTTTGATAGCTAATTCAATTGGACATTGAAAGTGCTAGTGTCTTTTCAATAGTCATTAATTTAAAAAAAAAGTTTTTTTTAACTGAAAGTAAGTAGCGACATTAAAACTTAAAATGAACAGAAATTACTTCGTCTATGAAAGGGGCTGCTTCCTCATCAACGCCCCGCTCTTTACGCTAAAGTTTGACTCTTTCTCTCAACTCTTCTTTTTAAAACAGTAGCAAACTTTAGCGTAAAGAGTGGGGCGTTGATGAGGAAGCAGCCCCTTTCATATACGAAGTAATTTCTGTTCGTTTTAAGCTTTAATGTCGCTCCTTACTTTCAGTTGAAAAAACTATTTTCTTATATTTAATTTCTGAACGTTTTTAAATCAATGCATGTTTTGATTTTGGCTCCCCGCAGAGGAATAATTAAAACGAAATTTGTATATTCTTTTTTTTTGGCTAAATGGCTTTCTCATAATTTTAATCGAATGATTTTGATAAAAAAAAAGAGTAGGGGAGGAACCCTAGTTGCACTCCAATTTTTTGGTTAATTAAAAAGGCAACTAGAACTTTTAATTTTTTAAGAATCTTTTTATTAGTGAAAGATATAATTTTGTCCCAATTCATTAAAAATGACCCCTGAATCACAAAAGCCGTAGAATAAATAGTTGACATTACTAAATATACTTTAGCGTAAAGATCGAGGTATTAGGAGGAGGTGAGCCCCTCATATGGGTAATAATTTCTGTTCGTTTTAAGTTTTAATGCTGCTCCTTACTTCCAGCTGAAAAATCTTTTTCATATTTATTTTTTCATTGTTTTTTTTAAGTAATGCTAGTAAATCCTGCGCTCCCTTCATGGATATTTTCTTCCCCCATGACAAATTCCTCGACGGAAAGCTCCTTCAGCATATAACCCTCTTCTCAACCCCTCCCCCAACCAAAAAATCCTCCTGAAAACGCCTGTACACTTCCCAATAACCATTACTATATGTAAGCACTGGTCAAAGTTTGTAACTTGTAGCCCCTCCCACGGGGACTGTAGGGGAGTAAGTCGTCCCCAGAGACATAGTTATAAGGTTTTTCGACTACGCTGAATAAAATGGCTATCTCAGAATTTTGATCCGTTGACTTTGGGAAAATAATTAGCATGGGAGGGGGCCTAGGTGCCCTCCAATTTTTTTGGTCACTTTAAAAGGCCACCAGAACTTTTCATTTCCGTTAGAATGAGCCCTCTTGCAACATTCTAGGACAAATGGGTCGATACGATCACCCCCTGGGAAAAAAAAAACAAAAAAAACAACAAAAAATAAACAAACAAATAAACACGCATCCGTGATCTGCCTTCCGGCAAAAAAATACAAAATTCCACATTTTTGTAGATAGGAGCTTGAAACTTTTACAGTAGGGTTCTCTGATACGCTTAATCTGATGGTGTAAGTTTCGTTAAGATTCTATGACTTTTTGGGGGTGTTTCTCCCTATTTTCTAAAATAAGACAAATATTCTCAGGCTCGCTACTTTTGATGGGTAAGACTAAACTTGATTAAACTTATATATTTGAAATCATCATTAAAATGCGATTCTTTTGTTGTAGCTATTGGTATCAAAATTCCATTTTTTAGAGTTTTGGTTACTATTCAGCCGGGTCGCTCCTTACTACAGTTCGTTACTACGAACTTTTTGAAAGACAGTACTGTTAGCTGTAGGTGGAGGTCTGCTGGTTACATGTCTTGAAAATGCCCTTTAAATCCCAGAGAGTTGTCACTTCAGAAAACTATCTGTTCATATAAATGCCGAAGCTAAGCAACTGTAAGTAAAGTAACAAATGCTGGAAAGTTATCTATTTGCAAAATTATAGTTTATGCTTTTGCACTTCAATTAAAGACCGACCCTCGTAATTAGCAAGCAAAATACGCAATATTCTTCAACCATAAACTAAAATTCTTTTTCTTCTTATTCTAAGATACAGCATCGTATCCAGGACTATCTTGGGAAGGGGAGGTTTAAAAGAAAATATGTAAAAACACATTAACATTCATTTTTGTTACGTTGTCACGAGCTGGACAAACATTTCAGGGGTGGGGTTCAATCAGTAGGCTTGAACTAATTACTATGGCCTCAGGAAATGGTTCTAACCCCTCCTCTCTCGTCTTGTATAATATTTTTGTTTTATAGATTTGCTTTGGTCATTCACCAGCTTATACCGTTTTATTTATACAAGGATGGGGGATATAAAAGGGCGGGGGAATTTTGATATGACATTGCTGCAATGTATTTAGAAGTGAATATACTGACTTAGTTTGGAAGTGTCTAGACATTCCGAAGTCTTCGAAAAATGCATTACAAATTTGACAAGTTTATTTGACAAGCAAACAGAAATAAAAAGGTATAAAATGTTAGTGAGTTGAGGAAAACGGGTTAAAAAGGGTTACTGTTTTTGGTGATAATTTTCTTAAACAAAATCTGGGGGTTTAGTTGGGCTACACATTTGTAAGATGTTTGCAGATATTCATGTGTAAACTATCAAATTTATGTCAAATAATAACTTAAGAGGTGAAATAGGCAGGATATCAGATACGATAAAATGACAACTATATCAATGATCTAAAATCAACGGTTCTATATGACAAGTCAAAAAAAAAAACTGGGAAATTTTGCTATTTACAAAGTTTTCACGTACGGAACGTGCACTTATATATCACGGACTTAGAGCTCTGTATTTCCAAGAAAATAGTTACAGGTGGTTTCTGTTGTTGGATCATTGTTAGGAAATTACTTACTATATAGTGTGGAAGTGAAACTACGTTGCCTCTGCTCTCGTAGAATTTGGCATGGTATGATTGCTTATTAGGCACAAGTTGAAAAATAGCCTGGGGCTAAAAATTATCCCTAAGATTGTCAGTTGGTTCAGAATCGCATGATGTGAAGATATGGCTTAGCCAAAAATAAAACATGACCGAACATGTACGATATTTACTATTAGAAAATACTGTTCTATAAATCAGCTCGGATTCAAACCTTACAAGAAGTGCAACAAAAATATATCGAAATCTTGAATTAAAATGGAATAGTTGTGGGTATCAAGTAATGGCTTATTGTAGAAAAAGGTAAGACAGATAGTCTGATTGAGTGAGAAGCAAACCTGGCATTAATACTCCCCATATTAGGATTGTATAAAAAAGATGTTAGTTCATTTGTTAATAGATATGTCTATCTATTATCCGTTCATGCGTGATTTCTAGGGCAGTAGAGCCAAGGTAGATAGTCATAGAGCTAAGATAGTAAAAGAACCAATAGTTTTCCAAGTGTTTGATTCATTTGACAACAAACAGCGGGAGTAAGCGTGCCTCTCTTATTCGACCAATATTTGTTTGTTATCTTTTAACAAGTCAAGCCTGTCTAGAGTCTCAGGCAGGTGGACCATATTAAAATGGACATAGGACCATTAGATTGCCTGTAATGAGAGGTAAACAAGAGACGCCTGCCTATGGTCTTAGGCAGGCTGAACCAAGAATTTAGAATTGACAAAGGTCCCTTAATTTGTCTAGAATGAGAGGTAAAACTTTCTGATATTTCTTCACTGTGTGTTGTGAGAAATACTTTTAACCATGTGATGAACAAAAACCGTGTGTTCTGTCCTAGGCTGTAATTAAGAAAATAATTTCTTACCTATATAAGTATTGTTCCCATTAGTGAATCCTACTATTGATATATAATACAACAGGAGAAGTATTATCTCACTGTTTTTCCACATCTGAAAGAAAAAATATTAGAACTTCAAAATTTACCTTCAAATACACAAAGGTTAAAATTCTGGAAAAAAAGAATAAATTTTTCAAGTTTGGTGATTTTTAAAAGCAACTCGAATAAAGGAAGATCACAGAATTGTCTAGATTAGATGAAAAGTTGCATTTATTTAGTAAGAAAATTTATATTACAATATATTTGAAAAAAGATGAATAATGTTCACAAAGTAGCCTAATCTTATTTTAATCTTGAGATGAAAAATTCACTGCGATTACCCAAGGACACTCTTAAGCATGATGTTCAGTGCTGCGTTTGCAGATATCCTATTTAGTCGATATTATTAAATAAAACTGTGTTTTTATGAGAAAGGGGTTATTCCCTTAAAACACTGTTTTTTCAATAAGTAAAATATTGACCTGTCTTTTAGGTAGTGCTTTTTCCTTGAGGGCTGCCAGTATTTTTTCCGAAGAGGGGGAGGGGCGATTTTTAAAAGGAACTCTTATTTACCCAAGATCAGAATGGATTGTTTTCATTATTACATAGTTTTTATGGTTTTATTGCCAAACTTGGAGGTGGGTGCACTGCTTGCTCCCCCCTCTCATCTAGTGTCTATTTGCTCTTTTTTTTGGATATTTGTCATATCAGTTCCTTGATTTCATCATATTTAGGCAATGGCCTTCAAACCTCTTGATGCTCAAAGAAGATATTTATACTTATGAAACATACTTATGAAACAGAAACCGACTTATGAGAGGACACGAGTCACTTATTAAAACAGTTACAAAATGACAAGAGAAAACAGTTTGTCAAAAATTTCACTTGAACAGAATGGTATTCTTTTCAATGACAATTTAAGCTTTTCTACATCATAATTAATTGCCGTTTATTTTCCAGTAGGTTAGAGTTTTAGGGAGAATATTGAACAGCAAGCATATCCCTAAAAGTACCTTGCAAGAAACACGATTTGACTTTAGAAATGAACCCAAATCGCTCATAGAGACTACTTAACCGTAAATATGTCCCAAAAATTAATTTTAAAAGAATTTTCTGGCATCAAAACAATACAAGTTAAAAATAATAGCCTGTTTAAATTTAAAAATTAACATGTCTAAAATGGTAATATTAAAAGTTGGCGTTTTTACGAAGTCCAACTTTTGTAGCTTAGGAATTTCATGTTATTCTATGCAGCATCATCAAAATTCCTTGCTCTAAAGAGGTTACGGTACGCTATTTTGATGTCGGAAAACTCTCTATTTCTTAACATAAAAATACTTGGTCTTAGCGTTTCATCCCCTCTATTTATATAGAGTGCTTATCCCCTCTATTTATATAGAGTGCTTATCCTTTTGTTCTGCTGTATTAATGGAGAGATTATTTATAGAAAGAATGTTATAGAAAGATTGTTAATAGACAATTTAGTAAAGAGATGCAAAACTAAAAAGCTATATCTTTATATCCAAAACGTCCGGAATGTCTTCATGTTTGGAATATTCAATCCACCTCACTATACTTGTGTCCCAAATTATTAGTGTTGGAGCTTCCTATAGCAAGATTGTTTTGAAGAGTGTACTATAAAAGACTGCATTGTAGAGAGAGGTAAAATAAAGCAGCAGAGATTTTCAGATCCGAAGTGCAATATTTTACTCTAAGTAAAATGCACAACACAATTTTAAAATTACCATTAAAAATGACCATATCCAGGGTAAAATATAAACCACAAAACAAGCAACATAAAGTAAAAACTCACACTAATAATATATTCATGCATAAGTTCCATTTAATTGCATATACACTTTTTAATTAGAACAAACACGATAATAGTCACATGAACACTTGATTTCAACTGAAATCCCCATTTCAGACAGTTGAATGGGAACTGTTCTGCGCAAAGGAAAAATAGGATTTTATCTTGAGTATGTATCCCTGACGTATGAGGAGCTGTGGGATTTGTCTTTTAATAAATGTTGTGGGTTCACAAAAGTTTTAAACGGAAAGTTCTAACCGTAAAATGTAAGTGGGAGCTAAAATGTCATGTCATTCTTAACCAAATGAGGCACATTTGAGGTTTTTACGTTCCTCAACTGTTTAATAAAGCAATCGGTCTACAGATACAAGTAATTGCATAGCTAAAGAATGTATGTGACTTAAGCAGCGATACCATCTATGGATTCGAAGGAACAGTTAATGTTTCCTTTAACTTGTCGATTGAGCAATTAAGCTCAGCAGCTAAACGGCCATTAAAATTACGCAATCCAACTTTAATCCCATATAATTTTTCTTTACAATTAAAATTTGACTTCGATTGATTTCGAATGAATCTTACGCTAAATAAGGCCAAAACAGTAAAAAGAACAACAATGCTCCAATCTACATTTCAAAAACACTGGACTAGAGCAACTGTGAATTTTGGAGGTAGAAATGTTTACTTATTCGCTTGCAGGTCATACCTCTCCCTAGTAGATCGTATAATTTTAGGTTTAATAGTAAGGTGGTGTGTAAGAATGAGGATCGAGTCAAGTAGATTTAATTAATAATTAAACGCAGGTTATTTTTTAAACATGATAATGACGTAAATATACAAAGAAATATACAAACTGTTCAACAGCGGTATGTGTTTATATAGGTACACCAATTTCGATTCTCGCCGGATTTGAAGATCCGGATTCTTCTTGCCGGATTTGAAGTGCTTGTGGCCAGTTGACGAAAGTTTTCTTACCCTCCAGATTTCGCAGTGTAACATTAAATATCCAGTTAAATGAAAAACTACTGTATACTCTTCAAACATTGCTTGGTGTAAAAAATAATAGGCATATAAATAAACTTGTCCATGTTCCTCCTCATTCAAATTTTCATGTTTCCCAAAAAGGAGCTTGGAACTTCCTTGTTGCAATTCTGAAAAATTTAAATTATCTTTGGTAGCAATAAATAGGTAGCCAGAATAATCTAATATCAGAGTTCGTTTGATTATTAATTTTCAGTACGAAAGATGCAACTAAACACTAACCACTATTCCCCCCAAGCACATAAAAATATAGTGCACAATTATATAATGCACATCTGCACAATTGACGGGGAAAATTTTGAGTTGCATCCCCTTACAACCTATAATTCATGATAAAACTAGAATTTGGGATTTCGAAATTTTTTCAATAATGAAACTCAAGATCTAGAAAAACTAGAGGATAAAATAATTAAAATTATTTCCATAAACGCTCATCCCCAATGAGTAGCCCTGTGGATAATGTCTTTAGTCAAAGAAACCCAGGACAATTCCTCCTTCTCCACCCTCTTAAAAATTCTCCTAAAAAACCTGGACTTCTTTGTGTTATTGTGCAATTAACTTTAAACTGGGCTTGTAGTTCCCTATACCGATTGTGTAAATTCGCAATCTCTCTGGCACGCATAGTAACAGATTGGCCAAAACTATCGATTTTCTTTCCATAAAAAATTAATCCGAAAAAAAAAATTGTGAATGAAAGAACAATATATTTGTGCTCAGAAATATAGAATCAAACCTAGTTGAAGGATAGAGCTTGAAATAGAGTGCGCTAATCTTGAGAAATAAGAATAAAAAATTTCGTGGTAACAAACGGTAAGCAAGGAGCAACCCGGCTCAATAGTAACAGAAACTCTGAAAAACGGAATTAAATATCAGTACATACATTAAAAAAACAGCATATTATGCTGATTCCAAATATAAAAAAAAATCACCAAGTTATATGTAACCCATCAAAAGCTCCGAGCCAGAGAAAATTTGATTGATTTTTTGAAATGGGGGGAGCACCACCTAAAACTCGAGGAATCTTGATGAAAGTCCTGCCATTATATTCGGCGTACCAGAGAATCCTACTGCAGAAGTTTCAAGATCCTATATAAAAATGTAGAATTTTGATTTTTTTTTTTTTTGCCAGAAGACAGATCATAGATGCGTGTTTATTTGTTTTTTCGTTTGTTTTGTTTTCTCCGGGGTGATTGTTTCGAAAGAACGGTCCCGGGTGTGTGTTTATTTGTTTTTATTTTTCTTTTTTCCAGAGGTGATCTTATTGAAATAATTGCCCTAGAAAATCAGAATAGGGTGCATTTTAACGGAAATTAACAGTTCTAGTGCCCTTTTTGAGTGACCAAATAGATTGGAGGGCAACTGGGTCCCCCCAGCTCATTTTTCCCTTAAAGTTATCCGATAAAATTTTTGAGATTGCCATTTTGTTCATTATACTTAAAAGATCAAATCATGATGTCTTTAGGTGCAAAATGGCCCCCCACAGTTTTTGGGGAGAGGCCTGTAAGTTATGAATTTTACCCTTTATTTACGTAAAGTATTTTTTATTGGGAAGTTTACAGATAATTTTCTGGGGGAGGGAGGGTTTGTGATTGGGATCAATTTATATGGGAAGAATCTTTCTTGGGGAGGAAAATTTCCTAGGGATGATAAAAATGTTACACTGGAGAGATATGATAGAATTAATGTACGAAATTCTTGTTATTTGTTTTACATTCTCTGTGCCAATTTTTTTGTGCGGATGTTTCTTGGAATTTATCCGGGTCTATTTTCCACGTGTTTTAATTTCCAGGAAATAATTTCCATTGAAATAGGCATTTATCCTGAAACCGATTACAGATTAAAGTCTTATTCAAATGAAACAATGCTAAGGAGAATTTTTCAGACTGAAACGTCCGCAAGCAATTGTTCAGGGAAGAGGGATTTTCAGCGAGGATGGAAGTCTCTGGAGGGAATATGACGGCAGGTAGGATGCATTTTATGTAGGATGAAATTTCCACGGAGAAGTTTTCTTTGAGGGTGGGTAGGGAGAATATTTCATTGAGGGTGAGCCAGATTTACCGTCATTATTTGAAAAACGACCAGAAATTAAATATAAAAAAAAAATACTTTTTGAACTGAAAGTAAGGAGCAACCTCAAAACTCAAAACCAATAGAAATTATTTCATATAAGATGTGTAATAAATACGTAATAAATCCGCCAAAATTAATATGTAAATTTCGTTTAACACGAAATTTCCAGTAACTTAACACGAACAGAAATTACTCCGTATATGAAAGGGGCTGTCCACTCCTCAACGCCTCGCTCATCAAGCAAAAGTTCAACTGTTGTCACAACTCCGCTTTTTAAAACAAAAAAAGGTTAGCGTAAAGAGCGAACCATTGAGGAGGGGACAGTCGTTCACATATACGGAATAATTTCTGTTCGTTTTAAGCTTTGATGTACTCCTTACTTTCAGTCAAAAATTAAAATTTATTTCATTTTTTTATTAATGGCTAGAATAAATACAATGATAATATGTTTTCATTTTATTAAGCCTCAATTTTTTTTTTTTTTTAGCTTGTCTTGACTGATTTTTCAAATAGTATCATAATCCTGTTCCTAAACAGACCATAATAAAAGTAAAGACACTTTACTTTATTTTTATTTTTTATTCAAGAAAAATGTTGCGACAAACATATCTTGCAAAACTCAAATTTTAAGAAGCAGGTAAAGTATAAAGTAATCACTTTATTGGGTTGGATGGATTGTTTTTTGCCTCTAACTACACCGCTACCCGTACATCTTTTTTTTTTTGCTTAAATATACTTTGCAAAATTAATTTGACGCTAATTTGATGCTTACTCTGCACCTCAGCAGAAGCTCTGCAAACTCTGTAAGTGATGACTTTATACTTTTGGAAGTCAACCTTACTGGTACGGATTGATGGGAGGAAACCTATGGTTGCATTTTTTATGACGGACTGCTGGTAGCGACAAACATATGCTTTTAAGGTCATATCTAAAGATAAGTTAGAATTGTCCAAACTTTCACAGCCAAAGTCTAATTTGTAATAATATTTTTTTAATCAATGCCCCCCCCCCCCCACCAAATCAATAGCCTTTGAGTATATAGATAAAATGTAAATTTATAAATATTCGTGTAATTGTAGTTTATGCTCGTTTCAAATTTTAAATGGCTCTATATTGTCAACATTCCACCCTATTTTTGCTAGCCACTATTGTAAGCCAAAACTTCAGTTGAAAACTTATGTACAACCATTGAATTTTTCTCTGATAATATCATTTCCTTAATATATGCTTTTTCTTTGAAGCCCTTCAAAATATTATCACAAATACATCCACGAATGATTATTTCATGACAGAACAAAATCCTGTTACTAGGAGATACGAATTTAAAAAGTGTCCCTTGAATGAGCAATAGCTTTAGAAGCACTGAACTGATGTAAGAGCTGATTAAAGTTGCCAGTGATGGCCAACTTGCTTTGAAATGAACTGGAAATTCAAAAAAGCACAAAACAGTGCGAAAGGGAAACTTCTGAATTATTTTCCGCATGAAATATTCTAAGTTTTTCCATGATTAGAAAGAGAATTCTTTTAGGGAGCCTTTAAAGTAGATGAGGTATTTCATGATTGAAAACATATTATTAGCTTCTAAAAAGGTACTTTTAGGAAGGTGAAAATTTGACTGTCATTTCTTGTAGAAAAATTTTAGAGAATTCGATTTTCTAAATCTTGGTAGGGTAAATTTGGAAAGGTATATTCATAGCTATATGCCAATCCAACTTGGTACACAGTTATATGCTAAGCAAAACTGTCAAGTTACTAATTTTGTCTTGGTTCAAGTATTCAGCTGTGCCCGCTATTTGTATTCCTTTGTCAAAGAAGCCATTGTCTTTACAATAGAACTTGATATTCTCTATATTGACTGATTTGTTTTATTGCATATTTTCAAAACTATTTGGGTGAGGAGCACCAACAATTCTTTCAACAACATTTGTATCTTCAGGTGCCCTTGTAGTACCCCTTGAGCTAGAACCAAAATTTGAAGGTGACCATCATAAGCAAACCCTTGAAACAATCAAAAAACAATATTTTTTAATGGGATTAAATAAAAATGTATTTTTCAGTATATAGATGGAAAAGAATACCCTCCTCCCCCTGTGGTTGCCACTTCTTGAGAGCGAAATAAAGGTACCCTATCTTAAAAGGGATTTTCCTGGAGAATTACGAAAAAGTTACTGTCTTACGAATCTGAACTTTACGAATTTTTTTAAACCCGCGGCAACCCTGAAATTGTCTGAATTTGTATGTCAAAATGTCAGTACAATAGTTGGTTTTTGACTTTGTAAAATTCCAAGTTGCACTTCTCGTATTTTTCAAATAATGGAAATTATAATGGACTCAGGAAAAACAATAGTCCTAGAATCAGTGCAGGATGGGGAGTAACACATTTTTTTAAGTCTACATGAAGCATTTAATCCGTCTTACAAATCAGATAGAAACAAGTCCCTGGAGATCTTCAGTGGAAAGTAATTTCTCAGACAAGACTGCTTTTTCATTTACGAAAAATTAAGCGGGAAAAACGGACTTTAATTTCAGCAAAGCAGTGAACAAAATAAAAAACAAAACATTACTGTAATTAAAAAACTACGAATATTTTGGCCCCACATCCAGAAGCCATTCTCAACGGAAAAAAGCATAAAAAAAACAAAGTAAGAGAAAAAATTCTTTTTAAAAATAACACAAAAAACAACAACTAAACACACTAAAAGAAGAAAAAAAAGTAAGAAACACTCACGTTATAAACAAACTTCCAGCACTGATGTTAGTACATAAGAATAAAACCAAAGTAAATGTTTATTTAGTGAAAACAATTCGGCACTCTCCTCTCAACATTCAGTGGGTAAATGGAAATCTATAAGAGGTGAAGGATATATTTACTTGAACAAACAAAAAAAGTCACAAAACTCCAGGTCCATCACCTCTGACTAAATCTCCCAGGCTAATAAACAAACTTATGAATTATAAATTAAATGGTCTTTTTTGTTTGCTAATTTAGCTGCAGTCCGTTGACTTTTTCAGCTTTAACCTTATTCTGACCTTTGTTCGTAAGGTTATTCAAACGTTTTCGGTTTTTGATTATGTTTTAGCGAGCGATCAATTGTATTTTTCTGTTGATGTAGCCTTTTTTCTAAATTCTGCTGTGTTCTTCTTACATAAAATTTACCACAAGTAAATTTCATTTTTTTTCATTTCATTTTTTTATCTTTTCGTGTGTTTAGTTAGTCGTGTTTCGTGTTATTTCTAAAATCAAGTATTTTTTCTCTTGCTTAAATTTTTCTTCGCATTTTTTATGTTGACAGAGGTTCCCGGATATGGGGCCAAAAAATTTGAAATTTCTTAGTTAAATTGTTGTTTTGTTTAAATTTCTGTTCATCTTCAGTGGAATGGAAGCTTTGTGTAATCTTTGACCCATTTTGGTCACCACATGGTTTTCCACGCTTGGCAATGCTCCTTACATCAAAAAGAGTCAGAATGATGAACAGACAATCTTAACACTATCACCTCCCACTCATTATATATTCATGCCCAAAAGTATTATGCTACTACGGGGAACTAACCCATAATTGATAAATTAGCTAGAAAGAGGTAATTCAGCCGAAAAAAAACACCAAAATAGACCAAACTTTTTAGAGTCATCCATTAATCAGAGGTATTATAAAAGGTCATATTCTCGGAGGGTGCCACTCCTCAAGGTCACACTGCAGCACTTTTAGCAGTCAAAGTTTTGGTTAAGAAAACTCGACCAAAGTCTACCTTGATGCCAATATGAGGCCACACAGGCAGAATTTTTCTGTCGGGGATAGGGACAGAGAAAGGGACCTTTGAAGGAACAAAGACCTCAAACTATTCCACTGCACTGGAACAGCTGCTACTTTTTGTATCTAGAATATCTCCATCAGAAGATCTGTCAGGGTTCACAATTCGCTTAAGTCCGAAGTCTCTTTTCCCTATTTTTTGATGCTTTCCCTGGTACCCACACAACAGGTAATTGACAACCAAGAAACATGACATTAATTACTTTTAGTCAGTGCATTTGAATGACATAAAAATATACATTGGCAAATATGAAGATGAAATCTTACACAATAATTTTTATTGCTGACTTTTGCTAGGCTCGCTCTTATTGTTTGTTTTATTTTTGTTTGATATTTTTTTCTTTTTTTTCCTTTTTAAAACTTAGTCTCATTCCCACTTGAGAATTTCAAATACAATCAAGGATATTGCGGGTCAAATAGTCATTTATTGCTTCTAAGAAAGCTATAAAATTCCCAAAAACCCATAAAGAAGGAAACTGACTAAAAAGTCCTCATTCGTGGGTGAAGGAGCTAATACGAAGCTAATACGAAGAGTTTTGGCAACTGTCGCATAGTAGGCAATCAGTTCATTGACATAAGCATTAGGAGATAATTTCCCAGTAGCCATTAAACCAAATTTAGGTAAATATTTTCATTCTATTTTAAATGACAATGAGTCAAATCCATCAGCAAAGACAAATCTAACAACACAAAGTTAAAAACAACAAACAATTATAAACGGGAAAATGAACTTGTAGTGAAGATTTCTGCATTAAACAAAAATATCACACTGGTTCCTTTGAGGGTCCAGATATTTTGAGCCTCCCCTACTCTGACAGCATTGTTGGTCAGTGACAAGAAACAGTTCGAATCTCCAAAATTTTGGCAATCAAGAGCGAAAGACAGAACAACAAGTTCTCTTCACACACATGTAAAATTATAATAATTAATATATTAACTCATAAAATAAATCTTTGGTCCTTTGTCAGTAAGGCTTTATGTTTACCGTTTCGGGCAGAAGAGACGGGCCACAGTTGATTTAAGGTTTTCAGCGAAGTAGAAGGTCCATGAATTTTTTAACTTTTTTTTTTTGTTAGCCGGGTGGTTAGTGCGCTAGACTTGAAATCCTGAGAACATGGATTCAAGTCATGGAGTTGCTGGATATTTAGTTTAGAACAGAGGTCAACGGTGTGACTCTGTAAGCTCAGCCAGAGTCGATAGAAATAATTATTTTCCATAGAAATAAATTAACATTTGTTGTTTCTTTGCTGGTTATCAGTTTAATACCACCCATTGCCCATTTAAAGAAAATGGCTAAAACATACGGTGTACAAATAAAGACGCGTCCCTTTCAAACCTTCTCAAAAACTTTTCAACGTTTCTCATTTTGTAGAAAGGGGATGGAAATCTCTGAAATAGAGTTTTCTAGTATTCTAGATTTTATGGCATAATTTTCATCAAGATTGTTCTCCTTCTTTAGGGTGTTCTGCCTCTTTTTTTCTAAAACTCTGCAAATTTTCTCAGGTTCGTATCTTATGATGAGTAATTGAAAGCTTAATGAATTTTACGCATTTGGAATCCTCACAAAATGTCAAGTTCTTTTCAAGTATATATTGTTATGATAAATATGTATTTTAAAGTTTTAGTTACTAGCCCCGAAATCGCTCTGTATCTTTATTTCGTTGCCCCGAAGTCTTTAATTTTGAAAAGCAAAAACTTTTTGCTGTTTTATCTTATCATGCCTATCATCCGACGAACTTTGTTTAGACTTTCTTCTATTCGGTATATATTTTCATTTTTTGGACGTTTAAATTTTCCAATAATACATCGGATTCCCAAACTCAACAAATCTTACTCAGAAGAAACACGTTCAATTTCACATTCTAAATAAGAATCTGAAATCTAGTTATCAAAAAGGATCAGATTAAATAATCATATTAAATTGGAAAATCCTATTTTACGATGGGATTTTCTGAACAAATTTGCATGAATTTTGTTACTGATGCTTTTCGTCAAAAAGAGGGAGGAGGGCCCGAAAGTAGTTTAAATATCCAAAATACAATATAAATAGAATATTTTTTGCCTGAACAAATGTCCCGTTATAAAATATCGATTGTATTTCAAGGATGACTTGACAGTCAGGGTATCAAAGAAAAATCCAATAATAACTTTCTCAATAACTCATTACATAAGGCGAATGGAAGAGTTTTATTCTTTAAGCTGAAGATTCTCCTCCTTTTTTCATTTTCAAATTGATTTTATAATCTTCATGTCATAGTCAAAATACAAGTTAAAGATACAGTGCTATTGTAAAGAATAATTATGATACGAAGCAAACGAGAAGGATCTTTCTGTATATCCAGTACAGCCTTTAATCTTGAATATTACTGTATTTTGAATGATAGTCGTTTGAAAATAGTCTTTTGAAAGGATTTCCCCTCTCGTGAAGTAATTTTCAAAGGTTGTGCGCCTTTCAAGGTTTCGATTCTCTAACTTTCAACAGACCAAGCAGGAAACTCAATTTCAGATAGTCCCTATCAGTGGACAGATCAACTTATCTAAAGCAATTAGGAACAATATTTTGTTTTTATACCAGACTATCCCCCTCCTAAAAGACGGTTTTGACATTCAATAGAGACAGATTGATTTCAAGTCTGCAAAAAGTAAGAAAATATTCTATTGTAAAGTGAATTTATTTGAAATTATCTCAGAAATATAAATAAAATTTCTAGCTAGCTTTAACTCTGACAAACTGCACATTATTTGTGAAGTAAAAACATGCAGCCTAAACTAAAACCAAGAAAATGGAAATAATGGCACTTTTTAGAGGACAACTCACAGTAAATATGCTGATAATACTGACAATGAAATGCCAACCCGCGGGTAACAAGCTCATCATCTAATATGTAGTATTTTTGAACTGTTCTTCATGATCTAGGGTTCGGATGAATTTTCTAATAGTGTATATTAATTGCTATACTAAGTTTGAAAAAGATTGCTACAGCTCCAAGACACTGCCTCACATGTATAGTCAACTTGCTCTCCTTAAATCTTGGATCGTCATTTGAAGGGAGCTAGTGCCTCTCCCCCTGTAACCAAAATATAAAATTACCTTTATGTTAAAATGAAGTCTTTTTAAGTAGAATAATACAAATATTTATTTTCATGGATTTATTAATCCCTACGAAAGATAAAAAAAAATGAGAGAGAAAAAATAGGCTCAATTTAGATAAAATAGTGGAATAAAAATACAAAAAAATAACAACAACAAAGCTTTAAATAATAAGAAAATGCGAATATTTCGCCTCCACGTCTGGGAGCCCTTTTCAAAGGAAACAAATGTAAGGATAAAGAAAAAAAATCAACAAACTATATAAGACAAAGATTACAACTAAAAAAAATGACACAAGAGAAAAAACAAACAGCCACAAAATAAACAAATAAATATAATTCACGCTTTAAACACTTCCAGAATTACCATTTCTGTAATCATTATTTGGAGAAAAGATGATCGGTGAGGGGGGTTGTTTGCCAATGGATCTCTTTTGACTCTTAAAAAAAGAACTAGAACTTTCAATTTTTAGTCATTTGAGGCCATCCGAAGTCCATCTCCTCCATAAGAACCTTGTATGCCCCCAGGGAATAAGTTAAAACCATTCCCTGGAGCTCTGGGGGAAGGTATGTTGACGCCGATGTTTTTGTTTTTTGATCGTTGGACTATTTTAACAAATAGCTGTCTCTACATTTTTATTGATGCATGTGGAGAAAAGAGGGAGTGGTTGGGGGGGTATTTGTTCTTCAATCACTCTTAACTCTTCAAAAGGTGACTAGAGCTTTCAATATCCAATCATATGAGCCACCTCTAAAGTTTAGACGACCAATCCTTACATAAGAACCTTATTTGCCCCCGGGGAATAATTTACAACACTTGCCCCCGGGTTCTGGGGCGTGTGTTATCCCTGGAGTTTTTATATGACCTTTGGTCTGTTTTGAACAAAATGACTATATAAAAAATTCGACGGGACACATTTGAGGAAAAGAGGGTTGGTGGGGGTGGGGGTAAATGCCATTATATTCACTTATTACTCTTAAAAAGGGAACTAAAATTTACAATTTTTAATAATTTGAGTTTCCTTCGAAATTTATGCGTCCATCTCTTCCCCGAAATCCTTGTAGGCCCTGGTAGGGGAGTATGTTGACCCTGATGTTTTTTTCATCTAATCGTTGGACTATTTAAAAAAAGTGGATAACTCAAAATTTATATCGGTTGCGTTTGGGGAAAAGAGAGTGTAAGGAGGGGGAATAGATGCCCTCCAATAACCTTTGTCTCTGACAAATGTAACTAGAAATTTCGATTTCCAATCAAATCAGCCACTTATGTTGTTTATATGACCACTCTTTAACTTAAAGCCTTATATGCCCCAGGGGGACATAACTTATAGCAGTTGGCCCTGGGCCTAGGAGGGCTGTGCCAACCCCGTATTTTTTTTTATCTTTAAACTATTTTGAACTTAATACCTATCTCAAACTTCTCGTTGGATGTGTTTGGAGAAAAAGGGTCTTGGGTGGGGGGGGGAGTCACCCTATGACCTCTTTTGACCCTTAAAAACGGTACTAGAAAGTTCAATTTCCAATTGAATTAGCCCTATCTGAAGTTCTGAAGTATGAAGTTTTCGAAATTTCCTCCGAAGTTTATGCGGCCACCTCCTCCATAAAAACCTCATATGTCTCAGAGGCATAAGTTGCAACTCCTTCCCCAGGCTCAGGAGGGGGTTATATTGGTACCAAAGATTTTTCCGTCAGATCGTTGGACTATTTAAAACAAGATCGCTGTCTCAAAATTTGAAACGGGTACATTTGGCGAAAATAGGTATAGGGGGGGGGGAGTTAGATACCCTTCGATCACTTTTGACTTTTATAAATAGCACTAGAAATTCTGATTTACAATTGAATAAGCCTACTCCAAAGAATAGAATAAGAACCTATAGATAAGAACCTTACATGCCACCGGAGCATACAACACTTGCCCCTGGGTACTGGGGGCTGTTATCCTTTGAGTTTTTTGGTGAATTTTGAACAAAATGCGCATACAAAAAATTCGATTGGACACATTTGGGGGGAAAAGTCTGATAGGGGGAAGAACTAGTTACCATTGGATCACTTTTGACACTTAAAAAGGGAATTAGGATTTTCAATTTCTATTTGAGTTTCCACCGATTTTTATACAACCACCTCTTCCATAGGAACTCTATATGCCCCCAAGGGATAAGTTACAACCCTTCCTCCGACCTCTGGGGAGTTATGTTGACCCCGAAATTTTGTAAACTGATCGTTGGGCTATTTCAAACAAATTTCCTATCTCAAAATTCTGATTGTCTGTTTTTCCACAAAAGAGGGTGTATGTGGGGGGGGGGGGTGCTGGTAGATACCCTCTGGTCATTTTTACTGTTAAAAGTTAACTAGAACTTTAAACTTCCCATCAAATGAGCCATCTCTGGAGTTTATACGACCACCCCTTACATACTAACCTTATAAGCCCCCGGGCTAATAACTTAAAACACTGTGAAAATCCCAAATCTTTTGATATTTTATGATTAGACTATTTTTAGCAAAGATTATATCTAAAATCGTGTGGGGCTTGCTGCTCTCCACCCCCTCTAAAGTTTATGCGAGCACCTTTTCCATAAGAACCACATTTATTCCCAGGGCATAATTTATAACGCCTGTCCCTGGGCCCTGGGGGGTTGTGTCGATACTTCAGTTTTTGTCTTTTGATCTTTGAACTATTTTCAACAAAATGGTTATCTCAAAACTCTTACCAGATACATTTGGGGGGAAAGGGTCTGAGGGGCTAGTTGCGCTCTAATCACTTTTGACTCTTAAGAAGGGCACTAAAATTTCCAATTTGTAACCTAATGAGCCCTCTCTAAGATTTATAAGACCATCCCTTCCATATGAAGTGAAAAAATTATAAATAATAAAACACTGGAGCCTTATGGCCTTTATTATAGGCAATACTATAGCATTGGCTCTGATTGTCCGTGTACTTTGTGCAAATTCTGCAAACTTCCGATTTTTTTTTTTTATGGACCATGCCCAAGCTGTTGTTTTATGGGTTTTTCGACCACCTTTACTGAAACAGTCTCTAGAATAAGGCCCTGGGGAGCCAAAATGGTAAAAAGTAGCGTCCATTTGTTTTGGCTGAAATCTACTATTTCTCTTTAGTTTAATGGTATTCATCTCTTTTCCGTTATAACATTCTGTTATAACTGTCTGTTAATCTTTCCCTTTTTTCGTTGTTTTTTTTCTAGTTTTTATTCTGTTAGATAAATTCTGAACACGCAGGTTGTGTTTTCTAAAAATTGTTCCATTTCCGTTTTTTTTGGAAAGTTCTCCTAATTTTCTCTTATAGTTCTTCAGCATCGTCCATAGTGGAGAATGTTGTACAGTTATACATCACAATGGAAATAGTGATCATGGGATAAGCGTATTCGCATAACTATAACCCTATCTTCTGTATATTGGTTAAGCTGAATTGGAATTCTTTCCAAATTTTTGAATTTTTTATTGCGGCATTTCTAAATTCTGGATAGAAATCTTCGTGATGTTACGCAAATCGCATAAAAATAGCTTATTTTAGTTTTTTTCAATCCCATGCTGCATAAATCGGCAAGAATACAAAGGTAAGCTGTTCCTTCTTATCTAAGTAGGGTTGAATGTTCGTTATCCAGTAATCCTCTGGCCACCCACTTAATTGTGCTATTTTTAAATTGGAAATATACAAGTGTACATTTTCTATTTCTTTCACTGGCTGAAAATCTACTTAAGCATTAAATCTATTGCAGAAGATTGTTGAGGCATTTAATATTTCAGCTTCATCTTTTCATTTCTCATCTATTTTTCTTCTCTCACGATTTGTCTTTTTGACTTCCTTTCTTTTCTGTATCAAATTGAAGATTTTTTACATTAATGGAAATAAAAATTTGGGTCACCCAAATAATCGAAGCTCAGTATTGAGTAGCTCAACCACTCGAGCTTATAATATTTCGACTATTTCGACGATCTAGATTTTTATTTTCATTAATGTCTCTGACCTCATTTTCTGAATCAGCCACCTTTGACTAGAATATGACCACTACCCATCAGGTGGATCACTTTCTTTCTGCCTTGCATATGTCGGGTGCATATGCCTAGACTTGTCCGTGTTTAAATATTGTTTTCTTTCTAATGGTGTCTCCAAAACCACTGGCCTCCACTTGTTCTTCGTCCCCATGCTCACTGCCGGTTGTGCTATTCTCGGATTGTGCCACATCTAATTCCCAATTACTATCCTTATTTGTATGCCCTGTCTCCTTGAGCAGTTATTTTTTACTTTGTGGCTTATCTTGGTCTCCTCTTACTGTTTGTATTAGGGATTTCAGTATCCTTTAACTTGATGGAAATCCATCCCATGCGTATGGATACGCTATTTTATGATTTGACTCAAATTTTGTTTTGTTAACTGGTGACGTTTACTCTTTGATTTTCGAAGGTGTTTTAAATAAACATAAATCTAGGGAAGATTTATCCTTTGTTGATATTGAGGGAAGTAACCTTTGCGATGAAATTGTAGGTAATCTCTAATTATTTGTCTTTGGCTAAGACAAATTCTCTCTTCCCCTAAGAGAGCTAAAATGTAAAACTCTTGTTTCTGATATAATTCTTATTTTCTAGTAATATTATAAATTTACAAAACTATCGCCTAAACTAGCAATTCCCGGTCTGATTCGTTCGAAAAGATGTCTAAACGCTGAATAAATCTCTGAATTTTCAGCGCATATAGTTTATAGAGCAATACGACGAACTTATTTATAAGGAAATAATGAAAAACTTTTTAGTGAATAAGTACGACTATAAAATGCCCGCAGCAAAACCACTCTGATTCATCAATTGAATATTCGGACCACAGATGTCAATTTTTCAGCATCAATTAGTAGGTTTTTCTAAAACTGCCGGATTCTGGACAGGTAGGTTACCTCAAAGAGAATACTACTACTACTAACAGCTCACCGCAGCACTTAGCCGTCTGAGGCCAACACAGGTACGCACAGTCCTCCTCCATCCAAATCGATCCAAACTCTCTCTCTTTACTCCCTCTTAAATTCATTTAGTAAAGCTCTCGAGGGCTGACTGATAAGAACGAATACAAAATGACCACAGCAAAACCACTCTGTTTCATCATTTGAATATTCTGACCACAGAAGCCGATTCTTCAGCATCAATTAGTTGATTTTTCTAAAACTGCCGGATTCTGGACAGGTAGGTTACCACAACGAGAATACTACTAATACTACTAACAACTCACCGCAGCACTTAGCCGTCTGAGGCCAACACAGGTACGCACAGTCCTCCTCCATCCTAATCTATTCAAGCTCTCCCTCTAAACTTCCTCTTAAGTTCATTTAGTAAAGCCCTAAACGGCTAACTGATGAGTACGATTATAAAATGACCACAGCAAAACCACTCTGTTTCATCAATTGAATATTCGGACTACAGATGTCAATTCTTCAGCATAAATTAGTAGATTTTTTTCTAAAACTGCCGAATTCTGGACAGGTAGGCTACCTCAAAGAGAATACTACTACTAACAACTCACCGCAGTACTTAGCCGTCTGAGGCCAGCACAGGTACGCACACTCCTTCTCCATCTTAATCCATTCAAACTCTCCCTCTTTACTCCCTCTAAAGTTCATCTAGTAAACCCCTCGAAGACTAACTGATAAGTACGAATATAAAATGACCACAGCAAAACCACTCCGTCTCATCAATTGAATATTCGGACCATGGATGTCAATTCTTCATTATAAACCAGTGGATTTTCGCTAAAACTGCCGGATTCTGGACTGATAGGTTATCTAGAAACGTGCTTTACATATCCTTGCACAGCCGATAGTTCAATCTCCAAGCAGGCAGATTACGACATATGAACAGGCCTCAGATCTTTCTCCCCAAATTTAGTGTAACTCCAAATGTGTCACTAAAGCTAATCTTCTATTCTGAAGATTAAACAGCTCGTAGTAACGAACTGTAAATAAGGAGCAGCTCGGCTCAATAATAACAAAAACTTTAAAAATCAGAATTTTAATATATCAAAGGAATCAAATTATTATTGTGACTCCAAATATATGATATTCGTCAAGTTCAGTGTTACTCATCAAAAATTACATTCCTGAGAAAATTTGCCTGATTTTTGAAATAGAGGGAAACACCCCTCAAAAATGCAGGAAATCTTAATGAAAATCACGCCATCATATTCACCGTACTGGAGAAGCATAGTGTCGAAGTTTAAGCTCCTATTTGCAAAAATGTGAAAAATTGTTATTTTAGCCAAAATATAGGTCATGGATGCGTTTTTATTTGTTTTTTTAGTTCCCGGGGTTGACCGTATTGAAATAACGGTCCTAGAAGATCGGGAGATCTTTCAATCAAACCAAATTAGAAGCTCTAGTGACCTTTTTAAGTGACCGAAACGATTGGAGGGCAACTATGCCACCTCCCACACCCATTTTTCCCCAAAGCTATCTGATAAAATTTTTGAGACAGTCATTATGTTCAATATAGTTGAAAGATTAAAAAGCCATTTCTTTAGGTTTGAAATGACCCCTCAGAGTCCTTAAAGAGAGACCTGTAAGTTATTAAATTTGCCAATTGTTTACGTAAACTATTTGTTATTGGGAAGTATATAGTCATATTTTTTTTGGGGGGGGAGGGAGAGGTACGGTGCCTGGGATGGATAACTATAGAAAGAATCTGTCTTGGGGAGAGAAATTTCGTGGGGATGAATTATCCAGGAGAAATGTTACACTGGGTGATTTTTCAGAATTACTATACGAAAGTCTTTTTAATTGTCTTACATTCTTTTTCTTTATTCATTTAAATTTATCATGTGGAGATGTTCCGGGGGAATTATCTGGGGGCTATTTTCCGCATGTTTTTATTTACGGGAAATGATTTCCATGGAAGGGGGCATTTCTGGAATGATCAAACAACTAATTAGAGATAAGAGATTATTCAAATGCAAGAATGCTAAGGAAATTTTTCAGGTTTAATCATTCACAAGAGATTTTACAGGGACGGGGATTTTTAGCAAGGATGGAACTGTCTGAAGGGAATATGATGGGGGGGGGGGTCATGTTACTTTGAATGAAATTTCCACGGAGGAGTTTTTTGTGAGGGGAGGGGTATATTTCTTAGAGGGTGAGCCAGATTTACCTGTATTATTTGAAAAACGAAAGCAAATTATTCCAAACATGATGGATTACCCCCTCCTTAATACCTTGTTTTTGAGCTAAAGTTTGACTGTTAGTCCCATTTTTTTAAAGAGTGGCTACTGAAACAAACGGGGGAGGCTGTTTAATTAGAATAAGTAGCTTTTCCAAAAGTGCTAATAGCTTTAGCGTAAAGAGAAAGTTAATGAGGAAGGGGCAACTCTTCATATACGGAATATTTCTGCCAAAATTTATGTGAAAACTTCTTTTTAATTTTCCATTTACAGTGACTTTAATTTGATTGACTTTGACTCTTTGTCACAACACTACTTATAAAAAAATAGCCTAAATTGCAAGGTGTTGAGGAGGGGACAGCCTTTTTCAAACTCGGAAAATTTTTGCTGGTTTTAAATTTTAATATCGCTCGTTTTTCAGTTAATTTTTTTTATATTTAATTATACTAGATAGTCAGTTTAGTACATGTATTCAAATTAACGAAACACTTTTCCTGAATATACAGCGTTTTTTAGTAGTATTTATTATACAGGGAAAAATTACACTCTTGTCCTAATCTCAAAAATGCGTATTTTGTCCATAAGTATTTTTTATGTAATTAAACACAAAATTTCTTCTGTCTGATTACCAAATTCCATGGTTGCTGATCCCTTTTAGGCTATGCCTATAAATTATCTTATTTCGCTGAAAATACATGGATTATTATAAAATGTTATTCTTTTTCTAAGCCCTCGAAATTTTAAATCAATTAAGATCGTATTTTACTTCGTGTGTATATGAGTAACTTAAATACGACTATCTTTTAGGATAAATTAGCCTATAAACACTGCTCAAGTTACTATCAACGATTATATATTATACTATTTATTTATTATTATACTATCATTATCATTATTATTATACTATCATTATCGATTATTATACTATCAATGATATTATTGAAGGTTTGTTGCAGTATGGTATGGCAATATGGTGATATGTATGGAAACTGACTATTCACTCAACCCCTCTGAGTAATAAAATCAAGTATATTTCTGCTAGTTTATTTATGTTCTTATTGCATAATATATGGATCTTGAAAGGGTGAATTTTTTCTTTGGAATTCTCCCTCTGACGTCTCTATTCGAACACCAATGCACAACACCGCGCTCGGTGCTAAGCCAGGAAGAGAATTTCTCCTGTATAACCAACCCAGAATTTCCATCTGTGCTAAAAAAAGCTCAATCTTTAAAGTCATGTATCAAAATATCTTTTCTTTAAGAAGGCAGCCCTATCCTGACATGGAAGAAGTCACTCTCCTGTAATAAAGATTGCAAAGAACGATCAAAAGTTACAGCCAAGAGAGAGAGGATAAATATCGGCATAGTAAATGGTAAGAAACCTACTATTGCTTGTACTCTGATTACAAAATAAGAACCGATCAAAATGGAAAATCTTCTGCGACTTTTTATGGCACTTGGTATTAACCAAGTGACATATAGCAATCGCAAATTCTGTCGGTCTGTCTGTCGGTCCCGGTTTTGATACTTTAGGCACTTCCAGGTAAGCTAGGACGATGAAATCGGGCAGGCATATCAGGGACCGGACCAGATAAAATTAAAAATAGTCTTTTTCTCGATTGGACCATCTGGAGGGGAGTGGGGGGCCAGTTAATTTGGAAAAAATTGAAAAATGAAGTATTTTTAACTTACGAACGGGTGATCAGATCTTAGTGAAATTTGATGTTTGGAAGGATATCGTGGCTAAGAGCTCTTATTTTAAATCCCGACCGGATCTGGTGACATTGGGGGGGGGGGGTTGGGAGGGGGAAACCTAAAATCTTGGAAAACACTTAGAGTGGAGGGGTCGGGATGAAACTTAGTGGGAAAAATAAGCACAAGTCCTAGATACATGATTGAAATAACCGGAACGGATCCGCTCTCTTTCAGGTAGTTGGGGGGGGGGGGTTAATTCTGAAAAATTAGAAAAAATGAGGTATTTTTAACTTACGAACGGGTGATCGGATCTCAATGAAATTTGATATTTAGAAGGATATCGTGTCTCAAAGCTCTTATTTTAAATCCCTACCGGATCTGGTGACATTGGAGGGAGTTTGGGGGGGGGGAGAACCTAAAATCATGAAAAACGCTTAGAGTGGAGGGATCAGGATGAAACTTGGTGAGAAAAATAAGCAGAAACCTTAGATACGTGGTTGATATAATTGGAAAGGGTCCGCTCTATTTGGGGGAATTAGATGGGGGGGATAAATTCTGAAAAATTAGAAAAAATGACGTATATTTAACTTACGAAGGAGTGATCGGATCTTCATGAAACTTCATATTTGGAAGAACCTCGTAACTCAGATATCGTATTGTAAATCTCAACCGGATCCAGTGTCATTGGGGGGGGGGGCAGAAATCTTAGAAAATACTTAAAGCGGAGGGATCAGGATGAAACTGGATGGGAAGAATAAAGACAAGTCTAAGATACGTGACTGACATAACCGGACCGGATCCCCTCTTTTTGGTGGAGTGATCAGATCTTAATGAAATTTGATATTTAGAAGGATCTTGTGCTTTAAAGCTCTTATTTTAAATTTCGACCAGATCCTGTGACAATGGGGGGAGTTGGATGGGGAAACCGGTATTTTTGGAAAACGTGGAAATTGGGGTATTTTTATCTTACGAATAGGTGATCGGATCTCAAAGAAACTTGATATATAGAAGGATCTTATGTCTTAGATGCTCCATATTTGACTCTAATTGGATACAGGGACATAGGGGGTTGGAGGAGGTAAACAGAAATCTTGGAAAACGCTTAGAGTGGAGAGATTTGATGAAATTTGATGGAGAGAGCAAGTACAAGTTCTAGATATGTGATTGACATAATTGGAACGGATCCGTTCTCTTTGGAGGAGCTGGAGGGGGGGTTAATTTACAAAATTAGAAAAATTGAGGTATTTTTAACTTAAGAACGGGTGATCGGATCTTAAGGAAACTTGATATTTAGAAGGAATTCATGTCTCAGAGCTCTTATTCCAAATCCCGACCGGACCTGTTGACATTTGGGGGAGTTGGAAGGGGAAATTGAAATCTTGGAAAACGCTTAGAGTGGAGGAACCGAGATGAAGCTTGGTGGATAGAATTAGCAAATGTCGTAGATACGGGGTTGACATAACCGTACTGGATTCACTCTCTGTGGGGGAGTTGGGGGGGTTTAGTGCTTTGGCGAGTTTGGTGCTTCTGGACGTTCTAGGACGATAAAAATTGGTAGGCGTGTCAGGGAGCTGCACAAATTGACTTGATAAAGTCGTTTTCCCAGATTCGACCATCTGGGGGGCTAAAGAGATAGGAAAAATTAGAAAAATGAGGTATTTATAACTTACGAGTGGGTGATCGGATCTTAATGAATTTTGATGTTTAGAAGGATATCGTGACTCAGAGCTCTTATTTAAAAATCCCGACCGGCATCAAGCCTCTGATTTTCCTTTTAAATCAATCTATTGATTTTTAGAATTCTGTTAGAGCTCATACCATATGAGCTCTTGGCTCTTAGCTCTTCTGGCCTCGTCACAAGTGCCATATGAGCTCTTACCTCTTGTTAAAAGATAAGATTACCCATGAAATTCTAACCTATAAGGGACATCGATTGCTGTGTGCGAACTATTCTGCCAGTTCAATCAAAGACTATTTCATCCTATGACCAAGTATCTAACAAACAAAACTCTTCTTCTATTCAGCCCTACTCACCGTCAGCTGGGATTTTTCAGACGCTTGAGCGAATTTCTTAGAGAGGTCTAGTACTTTCTGCCAAAAATAAAAATAAGTTTAAAGTGAGCAAAAACAATGGATAAAAATATATGTAGTTAACAGACCCGGGGTGAAGCAATAGGCTTAAAGAGGAAATAATAACAAGTTATTAAATTGACATTAGTCTGATAATTAGGATCAGTGTTCCAACAAGGTGGGAGGGGGCACTGATAGGTCTTTAAATTCAATCTTCACTAATGAAATATACGTAAACCTTGTTTTATTCATTATCTGGGCTACATTTCCACGTATAATGATGTCCAAACAATTTAGTTCTACTTCTCTCGAGCTCATTACGGTAAAGGCTAAATTAACTGCAAACGCTGAAAATTAAAGAACATCAAAACATTGTATCATACTTTATAAATGCAATTCTTTGTCTTGGAATATAAGTGACTAAAACTTATTGTACAAACAGATTTTACAAATGCAATCATCGTGAAAAATTTGATCTAGCCAGTGTTTTTTTGCTGAATCCATCATTTCAGGTGGTCTATCTCCTTATCTTTTGAAATGGGTAATAAAGTGAAGAACTGTTTTATAACCGTAAATCTCAACAGTTCGTGTTTCCCTTAATCATTTGGTAACCCGGAAACAAATTAGGGAATACTGTAGTAATTATTCCGCTTCTCTTGAATAAGCCTCTAAGAACGAAAGAGAAAGACCTTACTCATAGCATATGTCAATAGCATTCCAAAAGACGTTTTAATATTTGGCAAAGTTTACCAAAACTGGAGAAGATGAACTATTAAGCATGCGAAACTGGCTCTGACAGGATAAGAATTCATAGAAAAATTATCCGATGAAGTTTAAAGAAGAATAAAAGACAGAGCCTTATTGAAAGCAGGTTATCGTAAGGACTTTTATTCTTCATTGAATTTCCTTTTCTTATGCTTGCTGATATGTTAAAAAACGTGGAAGAGAGATATATAATCTTTCTTCCAGGAATTAGCCTTTTACAAATGATGTAGACGCATAAGAGCTAAATACTTTTACTATATAATTGATCAGAAATGGAAGAAAGTCTTTACCTGACGCAAGTGCAAGTGACTCCAGGACAGGATTTGCATTAATTGCCAACCTTCGAAATCTTAAAGTGATCTTTGACCAATAGAATCAGCTACAGTTGGGTAAGGTACAGCAAATATTTGGCTAGTAAAAAGTATCACAGGCCATAAATGCCTAAACTGTGCCTATTGTCAAGAGTAAAAAGCGTGAAGAAAAAAGCACAAACTACAACGCCCCGTTTTTCAGTCTAAAATACTTCAATGACTCCCAATTATCAAAGATTATTGTCTGTTAGCGGGAATGCATACCAGAGTCTAAAAAACTATGTCTTGAAGCTAAGTCCGCTATAGTCTATGATCCAATCTTGGCTATAGTTAAAAAAGGGTTTAAGTGGTACACATCAACTGCGGTTGGTTTGAGGATGCTTTCTGGAGTAACCAATGGCGTTTATTCTGAATATTTGGGCACACCCGCTTGCAACCATATAAAACAGTTCCATTAATGCCTGCATTCCCAAAATTAACCTATTAGGACAAAGTTGCACATTTTATTTTCCGTAACTAAGAAATTGAAAGAGAACATATTTTGAAAATATGTTGAGAATTCTCTTCAATTTCACAAACATATTTTGAAATCAAAAGCTAATTTATGTCTTTATCTATTTCCTATTTTACGCTAAGACAAACTTAATACCCATTTAGGTGTCTCTAGCTCCAAAAATTACTGCATTTTGTAAGTATTTTCCAGATTTTTTATATTTTTCTCTCGAATATTTTCAACACAAGACTCCGTTTTTTGTTTTACTTTATTTTAAGATTTTTTTTTAATTATTTTGAATATTGTGGTGTAAATTTGCTGGTCCAACTATATCTGCGACATGATTTTGGGAAGTGTTGGCAGTTATTTACAGAATGGCGGCAAAATGATAAGTATTTGACGGCATCTGGCGGCTCAAAGTGGTCCAAAGAGAAGGGTAAATATTATTGAGAATGATTGATTTTGATGGTTTGTAGTGTCGTCTTACTTTATATTGCAGAGTAAATTGGACTATTCTCTCAGATAGACATCAGTGGTCGTATAAATTTGTGGGCTTATTCTAATGGAAATTAAAAGCTCTAGTGCCCTTTTTAAGTGACCGAAAAATTAGAAAGCAACTTGGCTCCCTCCCATGCTCATTTTTCCCACTAGTCACCGGATCACTAAATTTTGAGATAGCCATTTTGTTCAGCATAGTAAAAAAAATATAATAATTATGTCTTTGAGGAAGACTTAATTCCCCCCAGTCCCCGGGGGAAGGGCTGCAAGCTCTAAACTTTGTCCATTTGTTTACATTTAGTATTTACTAATTACATTTAGTATTTAGTATTGGTTATCGGAATATGCACAGACGTTTTCGGAGGGAATTTCAGGGGGTTAAGTGGAGTGATCTTTTTCCATGGAGGAGCTTATCACGGGGGAACAGAATTTCCATGCTCGATTTTCCAGCGTTATTTAAAAAAAGCAATGAGAAATTAAATACAAAACGAGTTTTTTCAACTTAAAGCAAGGAGCAACATTAAAACTTACAACGAACAGGCATTATTCTGTATATTGAAAGGGGCTGCCCTCCTCAATGCCCTGCCCTTTACTCTAAAGTTGGACTCTTTCTCACAGCTCTACTTTTTAAAACAATGAAAAAAACTTTAGTGTAAAGAGAGGGGCGTTGAGGAGGGTACAGTCCCGCCTCTACACAGAATAATTTCTGTTCGTTTTAGTTTTAATGTCACTCCTAACTTTCAGTTAAAAAGACTTGTGTTTTTTTACTAAATAATATTTTAAAGACCATAGGTAGCACAACAGCGCTGCCTAAATAAAGGGCGATGTAGACACACTGTTTTTTTTTTTTTTGTTTTTCTTTTTTTATTTTTTTTTGTTCGTTTGGTTTGTCTTAGACCAGGGCACTTCTTATCGAAGGAGTTGTCGTAGAAACTTTGAAAAGGCTCATTCGATTGAAAATTGAAAGGAATAGTGCCTTTTTTTACAGTCGAAAGTGATTGGAGGGCAAGTAACCCCCTACCACGTCCACCATTTTCCCAAACATGTCCAATCAAAATTTTGAGATACCCCATTTTTTCAAACGTAATCAAAAGATGCTGAAATTACGTCTTTGAGGATGATAGGCCCCCAAAGACTCTGGGAAATGGTTGTAAGTTACACCCTGTGAGCATATAAGGTTTATATAGAAAGAGTGGTCATATAGACTACGGAGGGGCCTCATTGGATTGTAAATCAGAAGTTCTATTCCCCTTTTTAAGATTCATAGTGATAAGAGGGTCAATACCCTCTCCCCCCCGAAAACTTTGCATTTTCCCGAATTGCATCTGATGGAAATTTTAAGATAGCCATTTTTCGCCGTAGAAACTTCGAAAATGGCTCATTCGATTGGAAATTGAAATGGCTACTGCCCTTTATAATAGCCTAAATTCATTGAAGGGCATCTTACCCCTCTCCCACGCAAACTTATTTTCCCAAAGAAATATAATCAAAATTTTGAGATAGCCATTTTGTTCAACGTAATTGAAAGGTCCAGAAATTACGTCTTTGAGCATGACAACCCCCTACAACCCTCAGGGTATGGGTTGTAAGTCATTCTCTGGGGGCATATAACGTTTACATAGAATGGGTAATCGAATAAACTTCGTAGGGGGCTCATGGGAATGGTAATCAGAAGTTCTAGTGCCTTTTTTAAGATTTAAAAAAGGAAACTTCGAAAAAGGCTGATTCGATTGGAAATTGGAAATCTAGTTCCCTTTTCATTATTTAAAAGTAATTGGAGGGCAAAAAGCCCCCCCTCCCCCTACGCGGACAAATTTTTGAAACAAACCTAATAATAATTTTTGAGATATCCATTTTGTTCAGCGTAGTTGAAAGATTTACAAATTATGTTTTTGAGAACGACAGCCTCCCCCCCCCCCCCCACAGCCCTTAGCAGAAGGGTTGTGAGCTATGCCCTGAGGGCATAAAAGTTTCTTATGGAAAGGGTGGTGGTGAAAACTCTGGAATGGACTCATTTGATTGGAAATCAGATATTCTAGTGCGCTTTTTATGAGTCACAGGGATCCGAGGGCAACCCTCCACGTCGTTTTTCCTTGTTTAAACTTCTCTTTAATTTATTTAAACTTCTCTTTAATTTATTCCATATGAAAAAGAAATTATCCACTTTTCGCCATCTCTTTTAACTCGAATTGACGCAAACAATAGATAGTGAGGAAAATGAACAAAGACAAGCGCTTACTTAAATACCGAATTTCTTATGAATGTTTGTAATTTTAAAAGTTCAGTAATCCATTAATTTTAGCAGATTTACTAATGTAATAAATATTGAATATTGTATAATTAAAATCTAACTTCTTATATGGAAGCCAAAGTCATTTATTTTATTTCAAGTAAACTTGGAGTTCCAAAACACGATTTGGACAAAAATCATAAAATACTAGAAGAACCAATAACACAATTTTCAGCAATCCCCAAACATTTTATTTTTGGGGAGACAGCAAATAGTCTTATTCGATTCAAAACGGTTTTATTGGCAGCAGGGTCATATCAAGGATTTTTTACGGGAGGAGCGTTACAAAAAGACTTTTTAGGGGGTGTTCCGCAAAAAAAAAACTTTAGAAAACGCAAAAGAACCGCCCGTAACCCCTCTGGATACGGCCTTGATTGGCAGCAATGTTGACTTTATCCCTAAGTTCAATGACCTATAGCGATTGGCTTTTGCAATTCTTAGCTTTCAAAAGGCAAATTGTGATAACTGAATTGCTTTCAAATCTGTTTATTGAAATCTGTAAATTTAATCATTTGATTACAATCCCTTAGAGCTGAATTAAGTGCTATTTGTTATTTTCTAGATAGAAAACTGTCGGTCTATTAATCTATCAGAATAAATTCAAAATGTTTCCTGTTAGAACCCTTCTTACAATGTGCTATGGAACTGCAAGATTTTGGACTCCTAAGATTCTTCTAATTTTCAACTATAAATATTTGACATAATAGAAACAGCAAAGTCGAACATAGAGGTGAGGTTAGACCATTACATTTTTGTCTTTTGATAGATTTTTTCAATTTTTAATTTCTGGAAAAACCAATATTGCTGCCCGAATGCCGCTCAGTAAAAGCAGAGATGTTCCTCATCCTCAAAAATGTATTACAATTAATTGCAATAAGCTATATTAAGTTTATTTATCCATAGCAAAAATTTATTTGCCTCCAAATTCTTGCGCGCAAAAACTTAACTTGGGTTTTTTGCGTGGAATACAGTAATAAAATGTTAGACAGTAATATTTTATTCATTATGCTAGTACTTCTTTGTGTAAAATGATACTGTTCTCTTTACATTATTACTTATATAAATTTGACCAAAATCAAACAATATTAACTTAATGTTGATATTTTATACACTAAACTTAATATTGAACGGGATTATATTAATTTAAAATTAGATTAAATAAATTAATTTACTTAGAAGCAATTGAATGGAGTCACGGTTTATGTGTTATTGTGTTGCGAGAGCAACACTTTGGTTTTGTCGTGGTTTTTTTTTTTTTTTGTTCCTAGCACCCCGATTTCAGCTTATTCCTAGAAAGTGGTAAGGGTCTAACCTCTGCAGTTTTTACGGAAAGTGTGGACCTTAGGCCGGATTGATGAATATGACTTTACATTTTGGAAAGCTTCGTAGAACTCTTGCCTGGGGCCAAAAAGGATGGTTTTTGCTTGTCCTTGAGCCAGAGCCTATAGTGTGTGAAGTGAAGAGGAGTTGTATAGCCTATGTCAGAGAGGACTATCTGAAGTTATGCAGCCAAGCTTTCGTTTCATCAAACCATGTTACTGCTTTCGAGTGGAAAGCTCCGTTCTAGCAGGCAAGCAGGCAGGCACCAGTTTCAAATTGAAGATGGACTAAAATCTATAAGTGTTAAATATATGCGACAGTTACCCTGCCCCACAGCCAATATATCTTCTTTGAGTGATAAATAGAAAAATTTAGAGAAGCAAAAAAGCGGCATTTTCCCACGGGTCCGAAAGTGCTGCCATCTATTGTTTCTACCCATTTCTGTTCGTGATTTCAGCTGAGTTTATCATTCGGTTTTTCACACTTGGGATTGCGGTAGAGAAATGGTATCAGATGCGCCTCTTAAACTTTAAAAGTTCTCTCATTGCTAAAGAAATTAGAGTTTATCCTTTGGTCCTTTCTAAGTGATGACGTTAGAAAGTTGGCCTACGGCAAAAAAGTCAACTTTTGAACTAAGACAGATAGATTTTTTTTCGACGGCAGTCGATAGCTTTTGATGAGCTGATCAAAGTATATGTCATCCATTTTTTGTACAAAAATTCCTTCATGAGATATACCAGTTTGAAAGTTTAAAGGGGTTGACAACTTCAGTAGTAAGGTACACACTGAGACCAAAAATAGGCCGATACCAATTGTGAGACATATAGGGGAGTTGTAAGCAACAGTCAGCTGTTAGCTCATAATCATCCTCGGCAATGAGGGGTTCGCAACTCTTACTAGTTGGTGTACCTATTTTTTGTTTCCGTTGTATTTGATGGTAAGACCAATTTGGTTCCAGTGGTAAGACATGTAGGGGACTTGTAAGTAATAATCGGCTGTAAGGCTACAATCATCTTTAGCAATGAGGAGTTTGCAACTTTTGCAAGTTGGGGTACCTAGTATGTATTTTAGCATCCTTACAGATTAACAACTTCAGCGTTTAGTCGCAGCGAGGAAACAAAACTAAAGTGTTGCTCTCGCAACACTTTACTCGGCGAAGCCGAGCAAAGGTTGCCGCAACACCTCACGTTGCCCATGCAACGTAAATCTAGTTGTTGTTGCATTCTGATACAGAGGGCAATAATAACTACCTCTGTAATTATCCATACAAAAATTTAGTATTAAGATTAAGAGAACTGTCCCAACTAAGGTGGAACTAAGAACTTTGACATTCTTCATTTTATTTTTTGAACTGCATGCCGAAATCTGGTGTTTCCTTTCAACCAAGAAGAGAACAATAAATTTAAAATGTCAACAGATAAACTGAAAGCTTCTGCTATAAAAATCTTTCGCCCTCTGTCTCTCTCACTCTTGGTCTCTTTTGCTTTCGGTGGTCCTCTCTCTCTCTCTCTCTTCTTGATCTCCCACTCTCGTTGGTCTCTCTCGTTCTCCACAATCTTTCTCGTTCTCCTCTGTCTCTCTCATTTTATTCGGCCTTCTTCGATCTCCTCAATCTTCCTCGCCCTTTTCGGTCTGTATTGATCCCTTCGGTCTCTCTAACTCTTTTTGGTCTTTCATGCTCTCTGTCGCTCTCACTTTGGATCTCTCTCTCTCTCTTTCTCTCTTTCTCTCTCTCTCTCTCTCTCTCTCTCTCTCTCTCTCTCTCTCTCTCTCTCTCTCTCTCTCTCTCTCTCTCTCTCTCTCTCTCTCTCTCTCTCTCTCTCTCTTTCTCTCTCTCTCTCCATCCCTCTCAATCTTGGTCACTGGCGCCATCTGTCTTTCATTCTCAGTCTCTCTTGCTTTTGACCTTCTTGCCCTCGTTCTTTCTTCTTGTAAGTCTCTCTTGCTCTTGATTTCTTTCACTTTCGTTCTCTTTTGTTCCCCTCAGTCTCTCTCAATCTCCTTGGTTTTTCTCAATTGTCTTGGTCTCTCCCAATCTCCTCGATCTCTCTTACTCTCCTTGGTGTCTCTCGCTCTCTTCGGTCACTCAAGCTCTCCTCAGTCTTTCTTGCTTTCTTTGGTTTCTCTCGCTCTCATCGGTCTTGTTCCATCTCCACCGTCTCTTTCCCTTTCTTTGGTTTCTCTCGTTATCGGTCTCTCAGTTTCAGTCACTCTCTCTCACCCTCAGTCTCTCTGGCTCTTCTCAGTCTATTTCGCTTCGCTCTCTTCGGTCTCTTTTACTTGCCTGAGTCTCTCTCGATCTCCTCGGGCTCTTTCGCAATCTTCGATCACTCAATTTCTTCCTCATCTCTCTAGCTCTACTTAGTCTCTTCTAATCTCCTCAGTCTCGATCAGTCTCTTATATCTTCAGTTTACTGCTCTTGGTCTCTCTCACTCAGTTTCTCTGGCTCTTGTTCCTTCTCAATCTTGGTCCCTTTCACTCTTGTCGGTATATTTCATTCTACTCAGTATCTCTTGCTCTCCTTTAACGATCACATTCTCACCAGTCCTTGTCTCTCTCCTTGGTCTCTCTCACTCTTCTCGGTCTTTCTCTTCTCCAAGGTTCTCTCGCACTCTCCTCAGTCTTTCACACTTTCGGTTTCACTCACTTCCTGTCAGTCTCTCTAGCTCTTGGTCTCTGTTACGTACAGTCGCTTGCTCTTGGTATCTATCGATCTTGGTCTCTCTCGCTCTAAGTCTCTCTCACTCTAGTTGTTCTTTATCACTCTCCTCTGTTTCTCTCGGCGCTCCTCGGTTTCTTTCACATTTCTCAGTCTCTTTTACTCTACTTGTTCTCTTTAAATCTTCTTGGTCTTTCTTATTCTCCTTGGTCTTTCTCGCTCTCCTCAGTCTCTCCCACTATCCATGGTTTTCCAGGCTCTCAGTCTCTCTTGCCTTCGGCCTCTTCTGCTCTCGCTCCCTCTCAGTCTTTCTTTCTTGTTGTCGGTTTCCCTCACTCTTTGTCTCTATTACCCTTTGTCTATCTCCTTGATCTCTTTCCTTGCGCCTTGGTGTCAGTCATTATTGTTTGTCTCTCCCATTCTCCTTGGTCTTTCTTGCTCTCCTTGGTTTCTCTCACCCTCCTCGGTTTCTCTTTCTCCCTTTGGTCTCTTCCGCTCTTCTCAGTCTCTTGTTTTCTTAGGTCCTTTTCACTATCGTCGGTCTCTCTCGCAATTTTTGATCTTTCTCAATCTTCTCGGTTGCTCTCACACTAATCAGTCTATCTTGCTTTCCTCGAAGAGCTCTTGCTCTCCTCGGCCTTTCTCAGTCTTTTCGACTCTCCTTGGCAGTTTTGAGCTGCTTGCTCTTTCTTGCTTTTGGTCCCTATTGTTCTTGGTCCCTAGGACTCTCTTTTGCTTTGTTTCATTTTAGGTGTCACTTGCTCTCGGTCTCTATCGATCTCGGTTCCTCTTGATATCTCACGCTCTCGTTATTTCTTGCTCTATATCTTTCTCGATCTTGGTCTCTCTCACTATCTCTCACTCCCCTGAATTTCTAGTTGTCTTGTCAGTATCTCTTAATCTCCTCAGTCTCTCTCGCTCTCGTTTGGTCTCTCTCACTCGTCTCGGTCTCTTTTACCCTTCTCGGTCTCTCAAACACTTTAACTCTTTCGCAGTTGGCCTCTTTTAATCTTAGTCCCCTTACTCCCTTCAATCTCAGTCTCTCTTGCTCTTGGTCTCTTTTGAGAGCTAGAGGACAAAGACTGAGAGAGAGTGAGAGATACGATGAAATATAGTATATAATTAGGTATGATTAAGTCATTGTAATTGCTCAATACCCGTCTAGAACTATAATGGAAGTATTTTATTACAGCTAGCTGTTTGTTTAGTTTTCAGAGTGAGTGAGACCGAGAAAGACAGAGAGCGAGAGAGACAGATAGTTAGATAATAATAAAAGTTCAATTGAGTATATTTGTGCATTATTCTGTATTGTTAGGAATGTTATGAATTTTAACATTATTTTTAAGAAGAGGAAGGAGGTTGACTATTCTAGAAGTTTTTTTTACAAAGAATTGTTTAAAAAATGATGTACCGCTAGAAAAACCTGTTTACGAGATAGAGAGTGAGAGAGACAAAAAGGGAGAGAGACAAAAAGGGACAGAGACAAAGAGTGGGAGAATCAGAGAGCGATAGAGTCTGAGAGCCAGAGAGAAGAGAATCTGAGAGCTGACAGCAAGATAGTTGTATTTGAAGGTGAAGTCACTCTTTCACCTTGAAGGTTATTCTAGTTGTTGACAGCATTCTCAGAGAAGAAAATTTGTTGTTTCTGAGCATTGACAAGACATTTAAGCAGCTTTAGCTTCTGTCCTCTTGTATAGTGGTGACTTTAACTTTTGGTGAAGACTGGGCTATTTTGCTGTGCAACATACTTGTAGATTAGCAGTATGTTTCCTGTGCAGTGACGAGCGTTGGCAGCTGCAAGTATTCCAGTTTCTTATATTATGGAAGATCTTGAAAGCCATTTTTATACTTCGCTATACACGCCTTTGAATTGCATTTTTTGGGCTAGTAACCATCTTAAGAAAAGGAAACGTAAGAAGTCCCTCAACTTAAAACTAGTCAGAATTTTTCTCATGAGAAAAAGACTAATAGACACTAGTTGGGAATGGATTTAAGGTGATTGAAACTTGATCTTTTTTCTTTAAACAGCTAGTCGCCAATGGCGGTAGATCTTTATTTATCCATTGATCAGTGCTTCTAGATCTTTTTCTTTATTAATTGCCCTTATTGCAGATTTTGATCTTAAACCAGTATTTATGCAGATTGGTCACAGCTAATGTTGCTAACACAGTGAAGGATGGTGCACTTTGATATGTCAAATTCAAACAGTAGATCCTCTGTTCATGTTTGGATCTTGCGATGATCTTTCAGCAGACTCTGTTGATTTTTGTGACCTGTGAGTTTTTAGCATAAAGGTTGATGTCATTTTCAGTTTCATACATGGTATCATTGATGTAAATGATAAATAGGGTAAGGCTCAGAAACTGCTTTGGGTGACTTTACTTCAACATTACATAGGTCAGTGACAATCTTGTCACCGTCAGCAGTGGAGAGTTGAACTCACTTAGTCCCAACAATCTAAAAATTCATGACCCAGTTGACTGGTTTCACATATATATCTGCTTTTTAAAGTTTTAGTCTGAAATGGTTGTTACCTTATCAATAGCCTTCACAAGTTGCCATAAAATCAAGTCAAAAGGAATTCCTATTTCCAGATAATTTCATTAAATGCTGTTTGTCTCAAGGACAACAGTCTTAATAAATTACATAAAAAAAAATAGTTTTTTTAACTGAAAGTAAGAAGCGTCATTAAAACTTAAAACGAACAGAAATTATTCCGTATATAAAATGGGATGTCCCCTCCGCAATCCCTAAAAGACGCTAAAGCTTTTAATTGTTTTAAAAAGCAAAATTGTGGCAAAGAGTCAAACTTTAGCGTAAAGAGCGAGGGATTGCGGAGGGGACGACCCATTTCATATACGGAGTAATTTCTGTTCGTTTTAAGTTTTAATGTCGCTCCTTACTTTCAGTTAAAAAAACTAGTTTTTTTTTATGTATTTTCTGAACGTTTTTGAATTAATGCATGTTTGATTTTGGCTCTTCACACATAAATTATTAAAATGAAATTTGCATATTCATTCCTTTTTTTGGCTAAATGGCTTTCTAATAGTTTTGATCAGACGATTTTGAGAAATAAGGGATGGGGAAGGAGGCCTAGTTGTCATGCAATTTTCCGGTTAAATAAAAAGGCAATTATAAATTTTAATTTTTAACGAATTTTTTTATTAGTAAAAATATACGTAACTTAAGAATTAACTTACGTAACAAACTTTTATATTCTTAAATTTTTATTATGTATATGAGGGGATTTGTACCCTCGTTAATACCTCGCTCTTTAGACTAAATCGTAGGTTTTGTCCCAATTCTTTAAGAATGACCCCTGAATCAGAAAGGCCGTAGAATAAATAGTTAAAATTACTAAAAATACTATAGCATAAAGAGCGAGGTATTTATCTCCTCCTAAATACCTCGCTCTTTATGATAAAGTATTTTAGAACCCCTCATATGCGTAATAATTTCTGTTCGTTTTAAGTTTCAATGCTACTCCTTGCTTTCAATTGAAAAAACTTTTCCATGTTTATTTTTTTGTTGTTTTTTTATAGTAATTTTTGAAAATCCTGCGCCCTTTTCATTGAATTTCTTTTCCTCCATGACGTATTTCTCCAAGGAGAGATCCTCCTACATATCCCCCTCCCCTCAACCCCACCCCCAAAACCAAAAAAATCCCCTGAAAACATCTGTACATTTCCCAATAACCATTATTATATGTAAACACTGGTCGAAGTTTGTAACTTGCAGCCCCTCCCCCAGGGACTTTGGGGGAGTACAGCATTCCCAAAGACATAGTTGTTATGGTTTTTGACTATGCAGAACAAAATGGCTATCTCAAAATTTTGATCCGTTGACTTTGGAGAAAAAAGGAGCGTAGGAGGGGGCCTAGGTGCCCTCCAATTTTTGTGATCATTGATAAAGGGCACTAGAACTTTTCATTTCCGTTAGAATGAGCCTTCGTGCGACATTCTAGGACCACTTGGTCGATACGATGACCCCTGGGAAAAAAAACAAATAAGCACGCACCCGTGATTTGTCTTCTGGTAAAAAATACGAAATTCAACATTTCTGTAGATAGGAGCTTGAAAATTTTGCCATAGGGTTCTCTGACACGCCGAATGCGATGGTGGGATTTTCGTTAAGATTCCATGACTTTTAGGGGGTGTATTCCCCTATTATGTAAAATAAGGCAAATTTTCTCAGGCTCGTTACTTTTGATGACAAAGACTAAATTTGATGAAACTTATATATGTTTTTATATAAAGTTTCACTTAGATATGAAACTTTATAAAATCAGCATAAAAATTCGATTCTTTTGATGTATATTTTAGCATCAAAATTCCGTTTTTTAGAGTTTCGTTTACTATTGAGCCAGGTCGCTCCTTACTACAGTTCGTTACCATGAACTGTTTGATTTACCTGGCTGAAAGTCTTGTTGATCAGGGTACATGCCATTACTGTTGAGGTGGCTTTGAATCAGATTAAATAGGTTCAACGGTTTTAGCAGATAGCTCTAATCAAGCCAGATTGAATAGCTTAGGGATTAAATAACAATATCTGCGATAATCTGTAACATTTAGCATTCAGATTTGGCCGTTAGCTCAATTTTTGCACTATTTTAGATAAAAATTTTGTAGTGAAGCGAAAGAATAAATAAACTTAAAAGAGACTTAGAAATCAACCTTCATGACCTTTAAAAAATTCCCGGTAAAGAATGTTTTCAAAGAAAATAAAAATCCATATTAAACTGAAGCCAACAGATACAGATGAATACGGAAATCATAAACAAGCACAACTAAAATGAACCTTCAGATAAAACTTAAAACAAACCAAATTAGTAAAGATAGGATTTTGACTTCTTTCCCCTTCCTCCCTCTCCTAAAAGCATAAGTTCTATAGCCTATAGTGTTGTTTGGCTTTTACTGAAAATTATGAGTACTTTGAATAGAGTTTCAAAGCTTCGAGGACAGTTAAACAAAATTGCTAAAAAAATCAACATAATTAGAAAAAACTCTTAAAAATAAGCTCAATATTTATTATATAACCATTACCTATTAATTTCTGGAAATTTTGGCAGTTTTAGATTTTATTTCATTGTGGTTTATCTTTTTTTCTATGTTGCACGTACGAAAAAAAATTATAACATATTTTGTTATCAGTAAAGGAGAAGCTAAGCAATAAGCTATAGATTTTTTACGATTAGGTTCTTTTTTAAGCTCGACATAGATGTTCAATTAGTTTTACTTGTTTCGAAATTAATTTTTTCTTCTATATCAGTATCTGTTATCCTTTTGTTGATATTATATTTTATTTTAATTTCTCTTCGTTTTGGGTTTCATTTATCCTTCAGTAGCAATTTCTGGCTGTCTTGAGTTTTAATAATTATTGAATTTTATTTATGTTAGTTTTAAGTTTAATATGCGTCTTTGGTTTTGTTTTAGAAATTTCTTTCCATATTTTTTTTTGTTAATCCCTCAAAAATTCAAATTTTATTCTTGAATTTTTAAACCTCTTAAGATCTTCAGATAAAATTAAAAGAATTTTTCAATTCAAATAAAGTTAGAAAATCAGATGCGAGATGCAGATATTAATCCCTAATATGCCTTCTGTAAGACTCAGCCTAAATATTGCCATAACCTGGTGCAAAATTCTATTTTATTGCAGAAAAATTTTTCTTTGCAGCATAAAAGATGAAATTCGCATGATTACCGGTGTATTTGGTGAAGAAACGAGGTGGGGTTCATCTATTTCTAAATAGCATATGGTTTAATTTGTTGCATTTTATACTGTTCGTAGTACAGAACTGTAATCTATATATATATATTTCATAAAAATCCCCCTAAACCACGGTTTATTGCTGGAGCAGCTAAATGACCTCTCTTTAATTTTAAAGGAAAATGTAAATAAACTTAAAACCTATTGTTCTGGTATTAAAAAATTTTCGAATTTTAATCCATATTGGAGTGTTAATAATTCACTGCAGGTGATAGATTCTTTAACAATGGTTTCAGCTAAAAGAATTGAGTCTTTCGATTTTACGACAATGTATACTAATTTATCACTTAATGTAGTGTTTGATAATTTAAAAACTGTTATCAAGAAATCTTTCCTCTTATCTAGTAAAAGGTTCTTAAAAATAGACATTTATAATAAAAAAGCTATATGGACAAATTGCTTTAATACTACAGTTAACTTGAGATGTTACAGCTTGGATATGATTTTTGAGTTATTAGAATTTGTTTTATACAATACTTATATAAGATTTGGGGGTGATTTGTACAAGCAAATTGTGGGAATTCCCATGGGGGGGGGGGGAATACCAGCCCATTTATAGCTGACTTGTTTTTAAGTCAACTAGAATATAAATATATGATGGATAAGAATAATCCAATTAATTTAAAACATGCTTTGTCAAATAATAAAAGATATTTAGACGATATTTTGGTCTTAAATTGAAAGGATTTCTTTGATATTTCTAAAAATATATATCCATCAGAGCTTATTCTTGAGCCTAGTCATGGCGCTGGTCATGAAGATCATTTCTTAGATTTAAATATTAATATTTGTGATAATAATAAATTAAGTTTTAAAATGTATAATAAAACGGATGATTTTGATTTTGAAGTGATTAGTTTCCCATTCCCTGAAAGTAATATACACTCAAATATCTCATATTCAGCGTTTTTCTCACAGTTACTTCGTTATGCAAGGATTTGTAGTAATTATATTGATTTTAAAAATACTTTCTCTATCAGCAGCAAGTTTTTTGGCATAGACTCTTTGAGCATCTTCCTCGGCTGTTGCCATTGTAAGTTCATCAGTCATTTTAAAGTTAAACATTAATAGGTTTCTACGTGAACGCATGTCTTAAATATCTTTAATGACGTCACCGTCACAAAAAAAAGGACGACAACTAACTTCATGACGTCAGTCAACACACAAACATGACCTCATCTGACAGACACATCCACGGACAACTTATTTTTATATACATAGACATATTCACAGGTGGGACACAGGGACACAACAACAATGGCACGTAACTAATATGGCACGTAACGACTTACACGCGCGGGGGGCTTGGGGAGGGGGGGCGCGAAGCGCCCCCACCAACTAGTCCTTCATAATAATTTGCAAAACCTTGAAAACAGTAACTATTTTGATGCATCATAAACGATAAATTTCGCAAGGAAATGTTTAAGGGAAATAAGAACTTGAGAACTTGAGAGGGTTGAAAGAGGGAGACTTTGGATAAATTAAAATGGAAAAGGAGCATATGTAGCTGTGGTCTCCAGGGGTTTGATTCTGCAGTGAGTTAGTAGTTGAATTAGTCGTATACACAATAAATACAGTGAATCTTCATGGCGATTTCAAGTATATCAGATTTATTAGGTATCAAGTTACACGCCAGTATGGCTATGACCATTAAAAGGGTGACATATGTCATTTTGGTTGAAAATGAGTTATGCATATGACGTGGGTATACTCATAATTTGTATGGTCAGATGAATGGTGCAGTCAGAATTGTCCTATCTTGTACTGTCATTATGATAAAAAGATACATGCGCCAGTTTTTACAGAAGAGGATTATCTTACGGAGCTATAACATGGGGACCTGACACTTGTCTCCTTTTTGTGAAGGAAAAGGAAGCATACACCATAAAATGGAATAATTTTGAATTCATTTGAAAAATTCAAATTTATTTTATAACACAGAAAAGAACATAGAAAGTTGGTTTAGATTTTGTTCTCTTTATGTCCATTAGCTTCAACCTTCAGAGCGACCAGAGCCAACAAACTTTTTTCTGGTTTTTGGCTCTCCTGTAAATTTACAAAAATGGTATATGTGACCCTTTTAATTATTACAGCAGGATAGTTATGAGTCTTAGGAAATTTGCTCTATTTACAAAAATAAGGAAAGCATGCCCAAACGGAGAAGTTCTTTTGATGAGAGTTACACTTTCGTATTCAGCATATTAGAGAAAATAGGTTTCACGGGGGGGGGGAGATCTTATCAAACGAAATTGCCCTTGGATATTGGGAGAACGCTTTTTAGCAAGGAGATTAAAAGTTTCTCTAATCATCGTAAATAGTAAGAAAGATTGAAAACATACGAGCTCATTTCATTTTACTTCACTAACGCCGTCTAATTTTGTAAGGAAGAGAAGGAAAAGAAAAGAGATTTCGTAAAACAATAAAAAAAAGTTACTTGAAAAACCTCTAGAAAACTGTTTAACTCACAGTATTGTACACAGTATTGAAGTACAACACTGTGAGTTAAACAGTTTTCTAGATGAAAACTTCAGAATTCGTTTTGTTAGATCCCTTTGTTATTTGGAGTCAGGAGCAAGGTCGTATTCACGGGAGGGATTAAAAGGTTTGAACCCCTTCCAAATGTTTGTCCAAGTCTTAAATACGCAATACAAATTTATAAAATACATTTTTGGCTTTTGAAACAAATTTTTCAAACAAAAAATCCCCCCCCGAACAAAAATCCTGGATACTATCCTGACCAAGGGGAAATATGCTCCCCCGAAAAGCAACAAAACAGTCAATACAACAAATAATTTAACTATTGTATAGGAATAAAAACTGTGTTACATTGGGATTAAGAGAAACGCACAAAATATGTGTTAATGATATCACCAACAAAAATATAATCTTGTTAGCTTCTGATGTGATAACTTTATTTATTCTTTACCTTATCACATTTTACGCCCACAATTTTTTTTGTTGCGTTTTTACAGTAAAGCAAAGATTAGTCAGTTTTTAGAATTGTTTAAGTAGCTATGTAAACTGATATATTATTTTTGATATACATATGATACATCCGATATATATTATATACAATATCGTTTGAAACGTCAGTTAAGTTTTTTTTACACCTTTAATCTCTTTGCTATTGTTTCCATGTATTTTGTGATGGACGTAAGCGATTAAGGCAAACCACATCTATAATGTATTAACAATTATCTGCGTGATGACGTATTTAAGCTTTAGTTTTTTCCACCCCCAGGATCTTCTCCTGGATCCTTATGGGCCTATCCCAGTGTAAATGAAATCAAGTTTAGATGATGAAGTTTTTATTCTTTTCGTTTTCTTAAATTAAAGTTCTACGCGTGATTTTAACCCCTGCTTGGTGAAATATCTCAATTCACATTAATACTTCAACACTTTGTTTTTAAGAGGGGGATAAGGAGATAGAGTTGATGATGGTTTTCGAATTTTTTGCCTTTCACATCAAGTTAGATCATTACTATTTATAACAATTTAAAAGTTACATGATTTATTTTCATTAATTTATTTTACCCTTTTTTTTGGGGGGGGGGGGGGTACAGAGTGGCTGTACTCTGTACGTAAAAGGACGAGTTTGTAAACTTCTGCCTTGTTGTTAATTGTGATTATTCTGTTACTAAAACCCTTTATCTTCTTCTGCGTAAAAATATTTTCTTAAAACTATGCAAACAACTATCTGAAAAGTATATGGAAAATTTAAAGTCAAAGCTCAAGAGAATTTGGAAAGGAGCAAATTCCATTGGAAGGGTTTTCTTAGTTTTATTGAATTCTTTTTTAGCGGGACAGGTACACTGCTTCATTTGTGGACTGTGGCTTTCCATTTTTGGACTGGTACTTAAATCCCACTGTGTCATTGAATTCCCTGAATCAATCCGATAACAGTGATTTACAAATGGCGTTGTGAAGTTAAAAATTACTTTATTAAGATTTTGACGAAAGAATTCAGATGTTTTTGGAGCTGCGAGCAGTTTCAGAATAGCCGTTTTAAAATAAATTTAAGTTAAAAAAAAGTTTGATCAGGCAATGTTTTTCAAACATATTTAAAGAGCAGAATCAAACCATAGACAAGCAGAGGTAACGTCATATAGTAATTCGAACTTAAACTGAATAAACATTACTATGAATGTATATCAGTTATTGGAGTTCCAGAATTTACAAAGAAAACTTTTAAGTGTCAAGCAGAGGAGAGCATAATTTCTTCAACTTCAACTTCAACTATGAATGTATAACATACTTAAAACAAAAATATATTAAAATTAATGATCAAATCAAGCAAAAAGATAACAAATGCTGTAGCTGATGAATAAACAAGTCCTTAGATTAGCAGAGACTTAACTTAAAAAATTGACAAAAATTACAATAGGGACTCAGCAGAGGGCTCAGCAGCTTTCAAAGTGGTGTACTATACTAAGTTTTACATGCCCCCTCAGGATTGGATTGGGGCCCAAGACATTCACTTTTAATGACGATTTAAACAGTCGACATTTCGTTGATTCAGTGATTTATAAGGCTCTGGAGACTGAAACAAGCAGTACTGGCCCCTTACTCACATTTCTTGAGATGGAGATAAGGAGATACAGTTACATCTGTGGTTTTTATTGCCTGGTTCAGCTCCCCTGCGAATGCGGGAACTGGTGATAGATGCTCTCCAGCTTTTACTTATGAAAATTGTGTCTTTTATCCTCTTGACACTTGAATTATAACTATGCAAATTATGTTTGTATATCATCTTTCCTTGGAAGAACATATTAGTGAAGGTCAGGCTATTAATTGCGCAGGACCGCAGTAAACGGGCTCTTTTCATTAGCAGAGGCATTCCATAAATAGGAACACGCTGTTCTTCAGATGGATGTGAGAGCGGTGTTAAAGTCTTGTAGAAGTTGGACAATGTCGTGGGAAGGTATCAATGAGAGTAAAGGTGAAAGAAAAGCATAAAAATTGTCTTTTGTTGATTTACCAGCATTATCAGACTCGACATAATATTCTAAAATACTCTGTTTTGTGTGTTCATGCGGAAGACTAGCTGCCATTATTCTGTCTGAGATATGATGGAATGATTGAATGACAAGGCCATCGCTATTCTAGTGAACCTATTTATTCGGGATGATAAGCAAGAAGTATCCTTTCCCAATGGATTTGGCGTTATAACGAAACGGATGTGTCCTGGTGATCTCTGCTATTAAATCTTGAATATTCTTCAGTTTTTGGAAAAGCAGGGTGTTCGTTCTTAAACCTAAGAAACTTCGGGTGGTAATTCTGAATCCGCCTTGGCTAGTTATATTCATTCATTAATCTGAACACGATCCATGAGCGCACAGGGGTGACAGTTAAAAGGGAGTATGGCATGCAAGACAGTGTCTGATCTTTGTATGGCAGTCATTTTTGGATGGAGGATTACCAGTGCAACCGATTCTAGGCATGGATTCTTCTTAAAAATATGCAAACCTATGCACTTAGATTTTAAGGAGTATGATACATCTAACGCATGAGGCTGTGCTCACCCTGACATTAGAGTTTTAGTAAGGGAAACCACTTATCTGGAAGTACGTTGTCAGCAAAGAGAGTGTACGCCATTTTTATTAAGTTACAGTCTTCTCTCATTTTGACATTTAATCATAAAAAGTACTCACGATACTCAAAGAATTCTTATACTTTTATCTATTACCATCATTCCAGTTTCAATGCTCTAACATGCAATAAAATTCAAATACACTATCTTTACTTTTCAAATGGGTAGAAAATAAATTGGCCCATTAGTTATCGATTTCTCAATTCGAAATAAAACTTTAATCAGACTTTAAAAGAAATGGTTTTTCAAATGAAACCAACAAGAACTCAGAATTAAATCAAACAGAAAATATCCTATGTACCACAGGTTCTACAATACCCCTAAATTTAAGCTGAAGATTATCTGTTTCATTTCAGTGCTCCTAGAATCCATAACATGAAAACAATATCATTAAAAGTTTACTTTATTTTTCTAAGCTACTTTTCAGATTACCTCCTTTGAGAGCTCTTAGTTTGAAATTAAGCTTACCTCAGAGAATTGTCCATATCTTTGTTTTGAAGGATGATTGGCATATTTAAACTCTTACAATAAGCAGCCAGCCGTATTGTTCGCGTTTTAAATGGCTTTAATGAAAGCTTATGTAATACTTAAACGTGAATAATATAGAATTATTTGGAAGAAAGTATATGTTTGTGAGTGTTAAAAAATAAATTGATTCGGCTGTTGATTGAGGTGGGTATTGGTGTGTGAAAGGAAGCAAGATGAATGATAGAGTATGATTATGGGATTCCTTGAAGTTTCTTATAAAAACACATTGTCCTTAGAATGTTGATTAATCTTTAGTAAGGGAAGAGGAGTCAGGGAGTTTTGTTTCCGTGGAAGTTAATTAGTGCATTAGAAGTTGAAGTCTCCTTTGTTTTGGGTCGTTCCAAACACTATAATATGCGTCGGGACCTATTTTGATGTTGTTAGTATTATGTGGAGTTTTGTTTTGTTAGTATTTTGTGGAGATTTCAGAATTGCAGTTTGTTTTGTTAGTATTGTATGGGGATTTCTATGTTATGTTCTTTTTGCAAACTAAAAAAAAGAATATTGTCTGATCCAATTTATATTTGTCTTTCCCTTTGTTTTCACTTGATAAAGATGGTTTCTAGTAAGTCCATGAGAAGAATATCTCTCAAAATTTAAGTAAAATCTAATTTTTGGATGTTATGACACGGTTCATTCTTAAGGAGATACTCGAATGTTTTGCCTTTTTTTTATTATTTATTTCATTAACCACTTTATCAAGCTTCTAAAAAAAGTGTAAGGAAATCCTTTGTTTATGCAAGGGTGTATATCTCGTTTTAAGCAAGCGTTTATTTGTATTTTACAGGCGTACACAAGATATAGCTTCAATTGAATAAATATTTCAAGAAACTTATCTCAAGGAAGTATCTACAAAAAATCTATACAAAATGGAAGATGAATGGAGAAGTGATCAGTACAGACAAAGTATTGTAGCAAAGATGTGAGTACATATCTTCTAAAGACGTTTCTGTCTTCCAATAAATGTCTCAAAGCCATTCTCTTTTTCGAATAATAACTATTGATACATGGAAAATGTTCTAGGTGAACGTGTCTGTGGTTTTTAGTTGCTTCCAAGCAAGATTTAGACACATTCCCCTTGATAAATGGGTCGTAGCATGACAAAAAGGAAGATTTTTTTTGTCAATAATGAAAGATTTTCTAGGCTTTTCAATGAAAAGTAAGCAGCCATATCAAAGCCTAAAACGAGCAGAAATAAAGTCATATAATAGTTGTAAAATTGAAGCTAACAGACAAAAACTGCCGAGTATGGATGCCCACTTTCTGCTGGGGCTTCTAAAGCCTTTCCAGCAACCCTTCAGGAGATCTAAACACTCTCAATAGCAAATCCTAGTTTCAATTGAGTAGCTTGGCAACCCCTAAGTTAGGGCGGATGTGGCGTCAATGGCTCTTATCTATAATCACTTTTAAAATCCATATACAAGGAGATATGTCTACTTGTGTCTCAGTTTACCCAACGCCACAAACACTCAAAAATATACTACTACTATTACTGCTAGAAGTGGCACTGCTACTACTACTACTATTACAAGTGCTACTGCTACTACGATTAATACTATATCTTGTACTAAAGCTGCGACTACTGTAACTACTATTACCGTTGTTAGTACTACCACTGAAGCTAAGGGTTTTGCGGTGAAATTTTAGGGGAATGTTTGACCAGCCTAAAGGTATTACATACATACTACTACTTACACTGTTACTGTTACTACTACTACTAAGGCAAAGGGTATTTGACATGTTGAGGAGTATATTAAATTAAATTGAAATACTTTCTAAATGTATGCAGGCCATCAAAAGGCACATCAAGAGGATCTCAAGAACGGCATAAAGTATTAGGTTGAAACTATCAGAGCAGGCTTAGGGGCATGTTGAACTAGCAAAATTTGCTACGTACATACTAGTATTTCGACTGCTATTAGGACTACAATTCCTAAGGCTAATGGTATCAATTTGGATGAGGGGATGTTGGGCCAAGTCAAAAGAAAACACATGCGTTCAGGTTATCAAAAGGATGGGTCAGAAACATCTCAAAAACAGATTACAATCTTAATTTGAAACTAACAAGAAGTGAGAAGGAACAATGTGAATAGTATCCCTGTTACTAATTTTGAAACCGATTTTGCTATTAATTATGCCACTCCATATGCGTGTGCCATTACTTCTGCTACTGTGAGCAGTAGCAGAAGGGATGAGCAGATCAGAGGGATGTATTAGCAATATCTAAGCAACATCTTTGGGTGTTAATACGAAACTTCTAGGGCTTCCAATATTACTACTGCTTTTGTAACTGTTTCTACAGTTGTAACCACTACTATCTCTGCTACGATTAAATTAGTATAAACGCACCCAGGTTGTCAAGATACTTACTAAGGTCGAAATCAAAAGGCACTATGTTTCTGATGCTTGTCAATAAGAGGCCTTAGAGGGTCTTAAGTTAAAACTTCCAAGGCTACTGCTATTCCTGCTTCTAATTTTATTATTGAACTAAACAAAATGTGTAAGTGCGTCCGGGTTGTCAAAGTAGCATAGATACAATGTCTCAGAAAGAGAATAGGGATTACATTTAATTTTTCAGGGAAACTTGAGGTGTAGAAATAAGTCAAAGTATACTATGTGAATCTAAATTTTTAAAAGGTTATATATTACAAAAAACCAATGAAAATATTGTCTAGAATATAAATAGTGAGGCATAATCTGGCTTTTCAATCGTTTCTTAACCAATAAAAAGACTATTCTAATTAATGACGACCTGAAATTAATTTTAAAAGGCTTTTTCTGCAAAAAGAATTTTCAATGAAAAGAGAAGAGCTACATTAAATTAAACCAAAGATGAGCAAAGATTAATTTTAAAAAATCTATCCCTCAGTAGAAATGTCTCAAAAAAGAGCTACATTAAACTGAAGATTTAAAAAGCAAATCAAGTAATTTTTGAAGCTTACTATTCTGACCCCAGTATTTGTAAATCAAATCGGCTTCCAGGATCAGTCTTGAAGCCCCTAAAGTAAGTCCTTTGGTACCACGGTACTACAATATACTTTAATGCGTCACGAATACTACGAGTTCTGCCCTTATTGATTTCCAATAGCCAGTTGGGATACGTCAAGTGTGTTTCTTGAGACATATATGTGCCATACTATTTGCCCAAGGTGCCAATGTAAGAGTCAAAGTCATCAAGCTTATAAATCGTCTTCTAAAATTGTCACTCTTCCCTAGGAGAGATATTTCAAAAATACCCAGGACTCTATCTTTGTACCAAAATTTTCTCAATATAATAGAAAATCACAACTCTAGGTTATTCAAAACGAAGTCAAAAGTAGAAATAATAGCTTACTTCTTTTGAAATCAGATCGTTTTTAGTCCAATATCAAGGAAACCTTTTTTAACCCTTTGAACTGTTCGGGACAGGGAAGATTTGCATTTACTGATAAGGAAAATATCATCTGCCTAAGCAATATATGACACATCAATAAACCCTTTTAAATACGTCCGAGAAATCTTGGCAGTTATCTCATCAATACACATCTTGCCAATATAAGGTGACAACACTCCGCCTTGACGTACATCACAATGGACTGGAATATGGACTCTGAATACATCCAATTTGGTCAATTTGCTAAAAAAAATTGTTCAAAAATCATATAACAAAACTTCGGGTCGACACACCCCCTGGCCCAAGGGCAGGCGTCTTAAGTTATGCCCTGGGGGCGTATGTGGTTAGTATAGAAAGGATGCTCGTATAAACTTGAGAGAGGTCTTATTTGTTTGGAAATCGAAGTTCTAGTTCACTTCTTAAGAGTCAAAAGAGGTCAGAGGGCAACTAACCCTACCATGGCCTTTTCTCTCCAAATACATCTGGTAAAAATTTTGAGAGAGCCGTTGTGTTAAAAATAGTTCAAACATCAGATAATAAAAACTCTGGGTCGAAAAAAAAACAGGCCCCGGGGACAGGCATTGTAAGGTATGCCCTGGCGGCATATACAGATCTTACAAAAAGAATGCTCGTATAAACTTCTGACAGGGCTCATTTGATTGGAAATTAAAAGTTATAGTTCACTTTTCAAGAGTCAAAAGAGATCACTGGGCAACTAAACCCCACCCCAACGCCCTTTTTTCTCACAATACATCCGATAAATATTTTGAGATAGCCATTTTATTAGAAATAATTCAAGAATTATAAAAAAAACTCCAGGCTCAACACAACCCCCCAAGGGCCCGGGGGTGGGCGTTGTAAGTTATGCCAGGGGCTTATTTGGCTTTTATAGAAGGGATGATCGTATAAACTTCAGAGGGAGCCTCTTTGATTGGAAATTGTAAGTAATAGTTCACTTTTTAAGGATCAAAAGAGATTAGAGGGCAACTAGCCCCCCTCCTCCCATGCCCTTTTACCCCAACCCATCCGAAAAAAAAAATTGACACAGCCATTTTGTCAAAAATAGTCAAAATATCAGATAATAAGAAGTCCGGGGTTGACGAAAACCCCCAGAGTCCGGGGACAAGTGTTTTAAGTTGTCCCCCGAGAGTATATAAGGTTTTTGTTTCTGTCAGTTTGTTTGAAATAGTCGAAATATTAGATAACAAAAACTTTGGAGCCAACATACTCACCCAACCCCCTAAAGCCTGGAGGTAGGGTTGTAACTTATTCCCATGGGGGTATATAAAGTTCTCATGGAAGAAACGCAAAAACCTCAGAGGGGAATAAAATCAACAGAAATTGAAAGTTCTAATTCCTATTTTAAGAGTCCAAAGTAATTTGACAGAAGCTAGCCCCCCCCCCCTGCCAACTGTCTTTTCCCCAAATGCGTCCAATTGAGTTTTTTTTATAGCCATGGTGTTCAAATAGACCAAAGATCATGTAACAAAGACTCCAGAGATAGCACAGCCCATCAAAATCTGTAAATTAAAATCTGCAAAATTGCTGTAAATTATGCCCTGGGGGCAAATGAGATTTTTATGGAAGGGATGGTAGTATAGACTTTGGAGGGGACTCGCTCAATTGTAGATCAGAATTTGTAGTGCCCTTTTATGAGTCAGAAGTGATCGGAGGGCAACTAGCCCTCTCCCCACTAAGACCGCTTTTTCCTCGATTGCATTTGATCAAAATTATTAGATAGACATTTTGTTCAAAATAGCGTAAAGATCGAATAACAAAACCTCGGGGGGTCAACACAGCCCCTTAGAGCCCTGGGGAAGTTTTGTATATCATACCCTGGGGGTTGGTGGTCAAGGGGTGGTAAGAGAAGGTCGTATAAACATCAGAGTTGGCTCATTTGATTATAAATTTAAATTCCAATTTACCTTTTTGAGAGTCATCAAAATTGATTGTTGGACTAATACCCCTCCCACCCTCTTTTCCCCCAATGCATCCGATCAAAATTTTGAGGTAGCCATTTTGTTTGCATTATGCCAACGATCAGATGACAAAAACTTTGGAGTTTACATACCCCCCCCCCCTAAAAAAAATGAAATAAAAAAGGAAACTTGAGGGAACGGCTGTAACTTATCCCACGAGGGCATATAAAGTTTTTACGGAAAAGGTGATCATATCAACTTGGGAGGGGACTCAAATTTTTTAAAATTGAAAGTTCTAGTTCCCTTTTTAAGAGTCAAAAGTTACCTGATCGAATCTAGCCTCTCCCCACCAACTCCAAGACCATAAGGCTCCAAGTTTTATTTCTCCAGAGGCACCTCATATTCAAGAGGTGGTGTTATAAACTTCTAAAAGAGCTCATTCAAATGGAAATAATAACTTTTAGTTCCCTTTTTAAGATTCAAACGTAATTGAAGAGCATCAAGCTCCCCCCTCGTTCCCACGCCTTCTTTTCCTCAAATGCATCCAATCAAAATTTTGAGATGGCCATTATAGAAGTTTTTTTTAAGAAAAGCGAAACCCATATTAAACCTTAGATCAGAAGATACAAATGCTTGTTAAAATTCAAACAAGAGTTCATTCAATGCTCTCGTCAGAGTAAGACGCATTTTAAGACCTCTGTGTGGATTTATGTGAAAAATATTATTTCATGATCTTTTGGATACTCATTCAATACTGAAAACATTATTTCAATAACTGTTGGATATTTAGTGAATACGTATTAATATTTGGATATCAGTACAATTTTAATGTACAATGGGACGTAAAAGGAAAAATCCGAAACGAGAAGGCACGAAAATTTCATTAGACACCTCAGATGATAGCTCTAGCTCGAAACCGGAAATATCAATACTAGCTGCAGATTTTAAGCATATTCTTGAAATCGTAAAAGAAAATGGCAATAAATTAGACAGCTTATGCAATCAATTAGGTACTCTTACTACAAGGGTCGATAATTCGGCTCTTAAAAATAAGATGGTTAATAGTGAATCGAAAATTGGAAAAATTGAAAATGATACGTCCTGCCTCAATTTGCAATTAAAAACTTGTACCGATGAATTAATAAAATTAAAAAGAAAAAATGAAGATTCAATGTGTCGGATTGTGAAATTGGAAGCCGACAAGTTAGAAAATAATATCATCATATGGAATGCAGTTTGTGAGGATATTGATAACGCTAAAGCTTTATTTTCAGAAGTTGTTCGCCATGGATTAGAATTGCCTGAAGTAAATTTTACAATCTCGCAATATGACAGAAATCGTAAATTCTTAAAGGTGACACTAAATAAAAAAGACGACAAGTTTTCTATTATAAAAAAGGCCAGCAAGCTGAAGGACAAGACATTTCATCGAAATAATAGCAACTTTTTTATTAGTGATGATGTGCCAGCCGAAATTCGTAAAATACGTAAGCTGATTTTAGCGAAACGGGATAAATTGCGGAAGATTCCTAGATATGAGGCATGGATATCAAAGGGGATTCAGACAAACTTGTTTGTGAAAAGACCTGACGGCTCAATTACAAAATATTCATTTAGTGATAGCATACCAGAGGTTGACGACTTTCCAAACGTCCAAGGACATGTAGGCCTACATCATAGTTTTCCAAGTGATGTTTCAGTGAAATAAAATCATATCGTCCAATAGTAAAGCGCCCTGTTAGTATGTTTTAAAATATACAAGTAGGAAGCGTTTAATCATGTTTTGTCTCGTATTTATTTGTTTTTTAGTTATCTTCTCACTAATTTTTGTTGCTCTATATTTATTACGATTCTTCTCTAGTCATCTATTTTTTTATGTTTTTTGAATGCTTTTTCTGAAGCACACAGGGGTTTTCATGAATAGCGGTAGAATATTGAAAGAATTTGTCTTAGAATGAAGATATTTCTCTTTTCTTTTCTTAGTTGTTTCTGTGTGAGTTACCTTTTATTTTTGTTTGTTGGGCGCATGGGTCATGGTGTGGTTATTCTTGACATGGTGGTAATATTTGATAATGGATAGAGATAGTGATGGAATTCCATCATCAAGGTTAAAAGAATTTGAGCGATATTATCTTTTGTTTCATTCAGTTTTCCAAAATATTGTAGCTAGTGATAATGAGGATAATAGCAGCATATTAAATATACCAAAAAATCAATATTTATTTTTGAATGGATTGGCAAAGAAAAATTCTAGAACAAGGAGGATATCGTTTTGGAATTGCCGGGGCTGGAGGACTGCGAGGGATACAATTGACACTTTTCTATCGACATCAGATACAGACATATTCGGTTTATACGAAACTTTTTTAGATGAATTTTCAATTGAAAGTATTCATGTTGATGGTTATCAATTGTTTCATGTTGGAAGGAGTATGCAAAAGAAAGGTGGTCTTGGTGTCTTAATTAAAAGTTGCATACCAGCCCGTGCGAGACTAGAATTTTTGCCGATGAATATTGAAATGTTATTTGAATCTTGTGTTGTCGAATGTTTTTTTCCAAATAATGAGAAGATTCTAATCGCAGTTATTTACCGTAGTCCGTCAGCTAGTCAGATGGAGTTTAGGAATTGTTTTGAAAAATTCATGGATAAATTAGCTAGTCTTAATACATCTTATCTAGTTATGGGAGATTTTAATATTGACTTAATGAACTTTGTTTCTTCTAATCAGAATAGACTGGATAGTAACACTTTGAAGTTTTTAGAATGTCCGCTATCTCATGGATTATATCCTGTATGTCTTGTACCATCCAGAATAACTGATACGTCATATTCACTAATTGATAATATTATTTCACCTGAAAGTGCTGTTAGTACATATGTCATTCCTGATGATTCATCTGATCACTGCATACTTATGGCTGATTTTTTGCGATATTTCCCGTATAATGAAAAGAAGTCAACAAAGCGAAGAGACTTAGGGGAAAGAAATTTGTTAAAATTGAAAGAAACACTAGGTGATGTAGGGTGGAGTTCAGTAATTGATGAAATGGATCCGGATCAATCCTTAGATAACTTTTATAATATACTAGCTGTTGGGGTGGCGCTTCGCGCCACCCCAACACCTAGTTGGTGGGGGCGCTTCGCGCCCCCCCAAGCCCCCCCGCGCGCGTAAGTCGTTACGCGCCATATTAGTTACGCGCCATTGTAGTTGTGTCCCTATGTCCCACCTGTGAATATAGATATATATATATATATATATATATATATATATATATATATATATATATATATATATATATATATATATATATATATATATATATATATATATATGTTTTTAACTACGTAAAACTTGCGAATATACAACATTCTTTGCTGTCCCATTGTCTGTGCATATAAATAGATTGTCAGGTTTACCGACTCTTGAACATGCAACATATAATGGTCCATGGGAAAACAATCCGTATTCAGATCTATACCTCATGATTCTAATGATTGCCCTTGAGCTTTGTTGATGGTGATTGCTAATCGACCATTCCCTGAGTCGCCATCGTCATTTATATATCCCCCTGTGCACCCCGGCGTCCCCTTTGTAGTTATGTCCCTGTGTCCCGGTCGTCATTTATATTCCCTGTGTCCCGGTCGTCATTTGTGTCCCGGTGTTCCAGTCTGTGATTTCTCTTTGAGTGTCCCGGGCGTCATTTATATTCCTTGTGTCCCGGTGTCCCGGTCGTCATTTATATCCCCCTGTGCCCCCCGGCGTCCCCATTGTAGTTGTGTCCCTGTGTCCCGGTCGTCATTTATATTCCCTGTGTCCCGGTCGTCATTTGTATCCCGGTGTCCCGGTCTGTATATACATTCGTTTTTTAGTTTTGTTTGTCTCCTTTATTTTTTTCCTTTTTTCTTTTTTTTCTTTTTTAGTTTTTTTAGATTTTTAGATTTTTTTGTTTTTTTATTAGTTTTTAGTTTTTTTGTAGTTTTTACCATTTTTTTAGTTTTTTTAGTTTTTTTTTTACTTATTTCCTGGTCGTCATTTATACTCCCTGTGTCCCGGTCGTCATTTGTGTCTCGGTGCTTTGTTGATTGCTAATTTGTATTATATTTATATTTATATTTTTTATATTTATTAATATTTTTTTAGTTTTCTTTTTCTCTTATTTTTCAGTTTTTTCCTTTTTTTTAGTTTTTTCTTTTTTAGTTTTTAGTTTTTTTTTGTTTTTTACCTTTTTTTAGTTTTTTTTAGTTTTTTTAGTTTTTTAGCTTTTTTAGTTTTTTTATTAGTTTTTAGTTTTTTTTTAGTTTTTGCCTTTTTTTAGTTTTTACAGTTTTTTTTAGTTTTTCGTTTTTTACCGTTTTTTTAGTTTTTTTTAGTTTTTTAGCTTTTTTAGTTTTTTTTCTTTTTAGTTTTTTTTGTAGTTTTTACCTTTTTTAGTTTTTTTTCTTCTTTTGTATTAGTGTGAAATAATTCAGACGTCATATGCGGACAAACACGACGTCACTCGACAGACAGACAGACAGACATAACCCACAAACAACTTATTTTTATATATATTTATTCATATTTTTTTAGTTTTCTTTTTCTCTTTTATTTTTCAGTTTTTTCCTTTTTTTTAGTTTTTTTCTTTTTTAGTTTTTATTTTTTTTTAGTTTTTTACCTTTTTTTATTTTTTTTTAGTTTTTTTAGTATTTTAGCTTTTTTAGTTTTTTTATTAGTTTTTATTTTTTTTGTAGTTTTTGCCTTTTTTTATTTTTTTCAGTTTTTTTTTAGTTATTAGATTTTTACCTTTTTTTAGTTTTTTTTTAGTTTTTTAGCTTTTTTAGTTTTTTTTTCTTTGTAGTTTTTTTTGTAGTTTTTACCTTTTTTAGTTTTTTTCTTCTTTTGTATTAGTGTGAAATAATTCAGACGTCATATGCGAACAAACATGACGTCACCTGATCCACAGATCCACAGACAGACAACTTATTTTTATATATATAGATTGACTGAGAAGCTTGATAAATTTTGCCCGTATAGAAATCTGAAAGGAAAGAAGCATACACCAAGAAAACCATGGGTAAATGCATCACTTTTGAGGTCTATTAATGAAAACAATCGCTTATATAAAATTAAAATGAAGTATCCCACTGAAATAAATATAAAACGTTTTAAAAACTATAAGAATCTGTATGTTAGGATTCTTAGAGAAAATGAAAGAGTGTATTATGAAAATTCATTTAAAAATTCTGATTCTCCTCGAAAAACTTGGAATTTAATTAAGGAGAAAATTGGAAAAAATAAAAAGCTATCATATCCTGAGGTATTAATTAATACAAATGGTGTAGAAGTTGGAGAACCGCAAGATGTTGCTAATATGTTTAGTGATTATTTTGCTGATGTTGGTCAAGCGATTGTTTCAGCAGGAATAGATTTTTCCCCTTACAGGTCACATAAAGAATATTTACCCCCCAATGAATGTACAAGCATATTTCTGGTCTCTGTTAGTTTTGCTGAATTTCATAAGATTATCAAAAATATAAAAAACGGTAATTCAGTGGGACATGATGAATTATCAACAAATTTGTTAAAGAGTATTGCCGGAGTTATTTTTGAACCACTTATCCACATTTTCAATGTGAGTATCAATTCAGGTATATTTCCTAGTAGATGGAAAATTGCCCGAGTAATTCCGTTGTATAAACAAGGTGATAAATCTGTTGTAAGTAATTATCGTCCAATTGCAATTTTATCGCGATTATCTAAAGTGTTTGAAAAATGTTAAAAGAAAGGATTTCTAGCTATTTAGATAAAATAAATTTCTTTACCAAATATCAATTTGGATTTAGGGCAAATCGTTCGACAGAACAAGCAGTTGCAACTCTTTTATTGGAAATAAATGATTGTTTAGATGATGATTTCCATGTGGCTACTGTTTTCTATGATATAAAAAAAGCATTTGACACTTTAAATCATGAAATTCTTCTTGACAAAATGATAAATTCCGGCATAATAGGGAAAGGATTGCAAATTATTAAATCATACCTATGCGGACGCAAAATCACAGTAAATGTCGGTGGAAAAATGACTAATTTAAAAAGTCTTATTGATATTGGTGTCCCCCAAGGCTCAGTATTAGGTCCACTTTTATTTTTGATCTATATTAATGATCTTCCCCAAGGTTTGCATGAGAATATTAGCCATGCAGTTCTATTTGCAGATGATACAGCTATAACAGTTAAAGCTAGGGATTCATTGACATTGATTGAAAATCTGACTATAAGTGTTACCTCAGTTAATCGATGGTTTGTTTCTAATAAACTAGTACCGAATTTTAAGAAAACTAATTTTATGGTTTTTGGTCGTTCAAAACGTTCCACTCGAGAGATTTCTTGTGAGGAGCTACAGGTTGGTGATCAAAAAATTTGTAGGGTCCAATCATATCGTTATTTAGGAGTTTTTCTTGATCCCCTTTTGTCATTTCATAATCATATTGAGTATTTAAGATTAAAACTTGCGCAAAATATTGGGTCGATGTACCGTGTGAAGAATATTTTTCCTTTTACCATTTTAAAAATAATTTACCACTCTCTAATTACTTCTTATTTGAATTATTGCTCAGTTGTATATCTTAATACATTTTGGAAGCACATAAAACCCTTACAGGTACTACAAAATAGGGCAATAAGAATACTTGGAAATTTCTTACATCGACCTTCAAAACTTGAAAATGTTTCGGAAACTAAAACATTATTCCTCTTCTTAACTTTGTTGGATTTAAATGATATACGAATATTAAATACTTCCATGTGGCATTTTCAAATCCAAAATTCTAAAAATTATTTCTATGACAAATATCTGTTAATCTTACTTCCTCGTTCGGATTGTCGGAGGTCTAGGATGTGTCAAATTCCTTTTGTAAGCGCTGAAAGGTCAAGGTTTTCGATTAGATACCAGATACCCTTCATTGCTAACAATCATAAGCTGAATGATAAAATTCTGTTTGATCCATCCCAAAAATCTTAGCAAAAATCTCAGCTAAATTTAAAAAAGCAAATATTAAAGATTGTTTGCTAAAATTTTGATTATTCACCATTGATGATGGAAATTTAAATTATTTGATCTTCTTATTTGTGTGTTTGTTTTTGTATCCCTGTGTCTGGGACGACCTCCCACACCCCTCCTGCCTGATATTTATATATTTACTTATCTTTTATGAGTTTTTTTTTCTATTTTATGTGTCTTCTACCGTATTATATTTTGAAATCATTATTACGATGAGATGTTGATGTTTTTTCTTATGTTTTTGCACTGTCCCAGCCTTACGAGCTCTGCTCTCTGTTGGGGCATAATATTGTTTGTGTATTTTTTGAGTTGAATAAAGAAAAAGTTGAAGTTGAAGTTGAAACGACAAGAAATTAATAAATAAAACCCAAAACGAAAAGAAATTAATTAAACGATCATAGCAAAAAAAACATACAACAACTACTAATATAAATGAATAAAATGCAAGAAATTACTATTAAATAATAAATGAAACCAAAAGCGAACAGAGATCAAATAAACAATCATAGCAAACGAACATACAATAGGAATTAATACAAAAGAATAAATAAACCTTAAAACGAGTGAGACTTAAATTGAAGATACAAATCAAGCTTGTAACGAAAAAAAAAACACTGCAAACAAGAGTTTGGGTTTTGCCTCTTTCTCTCATTGTAAAAGTCAATAGCCTACTGCGTCGTTGGTGCTTCACTGAAAACTATGTGTCTTGAACAGTCTTGGAAAGTACAAATAAAATCAAACTGAATATTTGATATCTAATGATATCAATTGTTGAAAGATAACCAGTTCAAGGTTCTAGTTCGTTGCAATTTCGGTTTTCATTTTCAACGCTGTAAAAACTGGAAAAGAAAAATTATTAATTTAATTCGTTTTCTGTGAAGCACCAATGACGGAGTAGGCTTTACATCTTTACAGCAAAGGAAGGATGCAGTAACCAAACTCTTTTTTGTAGAAACACTATATTTTTTGGACAGACTTTTACCGTACTAATGAAATTAAACTGAATATTTTATATATAATGATATTAATTGCTGAAAGCTCATAACTTCAAAATTTAATCTGACTCCAATTCTTATGTTTATTTTCAGTATTGTAATAAGTACAAAAGAAAATATTTGTAATATAATTAATTTTCAGTAAAGTGCCAATGACGCAGTAGGTTTCAAAGTTTTACAGTGAGAGAAGGATACAAAACCCAAACTTTTGTCTGCAGTGATTTTTGTTCGTTTCAATCTTGATTTGCCTATTCAGTTAAAGTTTCACTCGTTTTAAGATTTCTTTATTCATTTGTATTAGTACCTATTGTATGTTTGTTTGCTATGATTGTTTATTATTTTTTATGTTCGTTTTGGGTTTCATTTATTCTTTAATAGTAATTTTTGTAATTTATTCATTTATATTAGTACTTATTGTACGTTTTTTTGCTATGATTCTTGATTCAATTTCTGTTCGTTTAGGCTTCAGCTATTCTGTAATAGTAATTTCTTGTCATTTTTAGTTTGAATTTTAACAGGTATTTGTCATCACTTTACTTTTCCTCATGGAACATCATATCATCATAACCCCCACAGTGAATAAATAAACCAATCAAAACCTATATTCTACAAAAAGCTCCTGCTCATTTTTTTTTCTAAATATATTGGGGTCTCCGCCAATCTTAATATTACTAGTTAAACCATTCCATTTCCTCGTACCTGTTAAAAAAAAAAAAAAAAAAAACAAAAAAAAAAAAAAAAAAAAAACAAACAAACAGAAAAGCATGAACTTGAAGAAATGCCTCTAGGTACCGCTTTTATCAGGAGAACGAACAGTGGACCTAATGCCCAATAAATCAATAAAAAGACAAGGCTAGATATCCTGAATCAATAAAAAAAATAAACCCGAATACACAGAATTCACAAAGGCTTGCAGCGCCAAAATTTTGTTTTGGGTAGGTTTCCCGTACAGACTAATGTGTTGAAACACTTTCTAAAATCCTTATTGCATGATTTTGTAGAATTCTTATTGGTTATTGATAAATGGAAAAGAAGAGAGCATATATACTTGAACATTAAAGTATACATGGAGTTGAAAGGGAAAAATAAAGATTCTGAAAGATATATTAGATTTAGATTTAAATATTAGATTTAGACAAGAATATTGCCTAGCTTTTTTATTATACCTAGCTTTCTTATCTAGCGTTCTAGCTTATCATGTCAAGCCATAATTTTACTTATTAAAGGTATATGTTGATTAATGACAAAGTTTTATCGATTACAATCTCAAAGTATTTTAATGAAGTAGTCCGTTTTATGGCTCCATTAAGAGCATATGTGCATACAGATCGGCGAAAGGTTAATACCTAGTATTTAGAGAAATCAATAAGAGATCTTCAATTTTTGAGGCCGTATTTTTTGGGGCCATACCTAAAGGAGAAGGAAACGGTTAAAAGTCATTTCCCCTTTTTCAATATAAAAAAGGGTGTTCTAGAAGCCAAATAACGTTTTGTTTCAACCTTGATATTACAATTTCGGGTGAATATTTTGGATGGCCTAAGTCTCACATTAAAAGTTTAGTCCTGAATACATGAAGCTTTGGCTCTTTGTTTAGGGGCTCATAAGCGCATTCTTTCTGTTGTTATCACTGCAGTGAGACAGTGGACCAACATGATCTAAAAGATTTTTTATTGTAGATCTAGAGCATGGTTCGAGTAAAAAAAGGCAATAAGAAGCAGAGCACATACCTAAAGTGAAATACGGAGGCCAAATCTCTTTCTTATTTCTTAATTAAAACCTTGAATACAGCACGGGGAAAAGTATCAGTTACCAATCTGATTTTCAGTTTTTTTTTCAAACCATAGAATTTTTCTTACTTTGATCTGATTGATTATTTGAAATGACTTTTACCTAGAGACTATTTTTTCACTCCTGAAATGCACGCAAAAATCCTTGGCAAGGAGCGTAATGTTTGTTTTATACCCCAATATCATACAATAATGCGCAAAGTAGCTTTTTTTTACAATATCTGATATATTTTTTGTTGCTTTAAAACAGTCAAGTCACACAAATACAGCAGAAACAATTAGGAGATATCAAGGAAAAATAGATCTTATCAAGAAAAGAGACAGCTGCCAAATACTTTTACTGTGTTTTTTTTAGAAATACTGTCTGAAGTTGAAAGCAGAAAAGTAGTAAGCAGTAGGGTACCCTAACTCTGTGAATCAGCTGATTTTACTCAACCCAAACAGTGGGATTTATTTTTCTGTTGTTATTTTGAAGTATCACTGAAATGAAATACACACATTTATTACACAACAGTTGTATATATAATCTGGAAAAAAACTTTACAAACAGTGGTGTAGTCTGTGATTTGCGGGTAGATAAAGAGTGATGGTATTTTGTATACTATTTCTTATGTCATCAGCACAAAAAAACTTTACAAGAGTCACTTGCAGGTATTGAAGCAACTTTTTGTTACACAATATAATGTACGTTTTCAAACGGTTCGTGGTAACGAACTGTAGTAAGGAGCGACCCGGCTCAATAGAAACCAAAACTCTAAGAAATGGAATTTTCATACCAATAGCTACATCAAAAGAATCGCATTTTAATGCTAATTTTAAATATATAAGTTTCATCAAGTTTAGTTTTACTCATAAAAGTTACGAGCCTGAGAAAATTTGCGTTATTTTAGAAAATAGGGGGAAACACCCGCTAAAAGTCATAGAATCTTAACGAAAATTACACCATCAGATTCAGCGTACTAGAGAACCCTACTGTAGAAGTTTCAAGTTCCTATCTACAAAAATGTGGAATTTTGTATTTTTTGCCATAAGGCAGATCACGGATGCGTGTTTATTTGTTTTTTTCTCCAGGGGTGATCGTAACGACCCAGTTGTCCTAGAATGTTGCGAGAGGGCTCATTCTAACAGAAGTGATAAGTTCTAGTGCTCTTTTTAAGTGACCAAAAAAATTGAAGGGCACCTAGGCCCCCTCCCACGTGAATTATTTTCCCAAAGTCAACGGATCAAAATTCTGAGATTACCATTTTATTTAGCGTAGTCGAAAAACCTTATAACTATGTCTTTGGAAACGACTTAATCCTCCACAGTCCCCGTGGGAGGGGCTACAAAATACAAACTTTGACCAGTGCTTATATATAGTAATGGTTATTGGGAAGTTTACAGGTGTTTTCAGGAGGATTGTTTGGTTGGGGGGAGGGGTTGAGAAGGGGGAATGTGCTGGAGGAACTTTCCATCGAGGAATTTGTCATGGGGGAAGAAAATTTCCATGAAGGGAGCGCAGGATTTACTAGTATTATTTAAAAAACAATGAAAAAATAAATATGAAAAAGTTTTTTCGGATGGAAGTAAGGAGCAGCATTAAAAATTAAAACGAACAGAAATTATTACCCATATGAGGGGCTCACTTCCCCCTAATACCTTGCTCTTTACGCTAAAGTATTTTAGTAATTTCAACTACTTATTTTACGGCTTTTGTGATTCAGGGGTCATTCTTAATGAATTGGGACAAAATTTAAGATTTAGTGTAAAGAGAGGGGTACTGACGAGGGGGCGAACCCTCTCATATGTGTAATAAAAACATGAGAATAAAAAATTATTTACGTAAGCTAATTTATAAGTTACGTATGTCTTTTACTAATAAAAAGATTCGTAAAAAATTAAAAGTTCTAGTTGCCTTTTTAATTAACCAAAAAATTGGTGGGCAACTAGGCTTCCTCCCCCGCTCTTTTTTTCTCAAAATCATTCGATCAAAATTATGAGAAAGCCATTTAGCCAAAAAAAAAAATGCAAATTTCGTTTTAATTATTTCTCTGTGGAGAGCCAAAATCAAAACATGCATTGATTCAAAAACGTTCAGAAATTAAATAAAAAAACAAGTTTTTTCAACTGAAAGTAAGGAGCGACATTAAAACTTAAAACGAACAGAAATTACTTCGTATATGAAAGGAGCTGCTTCCTTATCAACGCCCCGCTCTTTACGCTAAAGTTTTTTACTGTTTTAAAAAGAAGAATTGAGAGAAAGAGTCACACTTTAGCGTAAAGAGCGGGGCGTTGATGAGGAAGCAGCCCCTTTCGTATACGAAGTAATTTCTGTTCGTTTTAAGTTTTAATGTCGCTCCCTACTTTCAGTTAAAAAACTTGTTTTTATTTAGTTAATTTCTTTTCAGAGATGAATCTATAAGACTGTTAAGAAACTCAGGAATACAGTGGAAATGGAAAGCTGTTGAAATGGAAAAAATCTTTCATCAGAACGCAAAAACCAAAGAAAACTACAATAGACTTGTAGCTTATTTTTGTGATTATGGAGTTTTTATCTCGGGTAAGTTTTGCTATGAGTCACGCGTTTCAGCATCGTATTCATGAGAAACTCGGTTTAATACACAAATTGAATCCATTTTTCTCAGGGGAGAGAAGAGAGATTGGTTTGCAAACGCAAAAGAGGAACTTGACTGCTAGCACACCCCAAGATACAAGATCCCAAGGAGATATATTCTCCCCTTACAAGTCAGTGCCTATATCCTCCAAGCTTTTCTTTATAGTAGTATATCCCGTTCCTACCCTGCAGTGGAATTTACAGTAATTCCCACCTTTTCAGTGAGTTATATATTCCAGTTTAGTATTCTGTTTGCATCAACGTTAGCTCTATATTTGATTGTCCCAAAAGATGAGACCTAGACTGTATATTCAAAATAAGCAATTCTGTTTTTCATTACCCCTCCTATAAGGGCACCGAGTGCCCTATCCATAACTGTGAAGATTATAGTTAAAAAAGAATATGGAAGAGCACTGGTGATAGCAGGCAGCCTTGTAGAACATGGTTTGATGTTTTAAAGTTAAAGTAACACTTTCCCCAGTATACAACTTTTGAACTTTGTATACATGTTCCTTATCAGAGCAAATCAATAAGGTGAGATTCCAAAGCAAAGAAAATGTGCCCTAAGCCTTTTCTCCTGAAGAAGTTAGAGCAAGGTTTGAAATCTATGAAGAAGTTACAGACACTGCAGTCTCATTCAAGATTATTTCCATGATCTGATGCGTTATGAAAACCTTATCTACCTTAAATCTACTCGATTTAAAACCTGTTTTATTCTGGAACAACAGCTGATTATATTGCTGATTATTCGAGTAGATTCTGGTTTTATTCGATTTATTCTCGATTTATTCGATCTACTCGATTTATTCGAGTAGATTCCTGTTTTATTCTGGAACAACAGCTGATTATATTGCTGATTATTCGAGTAGATTCTGGTTTTATTCGATTTATTCTCGATTTATTCGATCTAATCGATTTATTCGAGTAGATTCCTGTTTTATTCTGGAACAACAGCTGATTATATCGCTTCAATGGAAGTTCCTATACATTGAACCAATAGATTCAAAGGTTTTCGCTAGAGCTAATATTTTGTCTGTGTCGTCTGCTGTGTTAGCTTGTTCTAACGCTCTTCTTTTGATCGAAGGTAGCATAAGCTTTTAAAAATTCTATCAGTTATGTCATCTACCTCTGCCCCGGAAAAATTCTTGTCATAGTCAAGTGCCTTTCCCCTAATTTAAGAGTAGAATTGCTTCGCTGCTCAGATAAGGGTTCCTGGAGTTTTTGTGCAGCCGGTTTCTCGTGTAAAAAAACTTCTTAAATGGTCTAGTTTATTACTCTATATTCGTGATTTTAGAAAAATCTCGTTGTTAAAAATCTTAAAATTTCTCCCCTTTTATAGCAAAGGGCCTGATTTATTATAACGGGATTACTCTTTTTGAACTCCGTTGAATGTGTAGGAAATGTTTTGAATATTAAAGGATTTTAAGTTACTAAAGTGAATTAATTTATAAATCGCGAAAGAATTACTTTATTCTTTTAATTTGGATTAATCCTAAAAGCTAGTAATATGATCACAAACTCTCAAGGATGACGAACCTAGGGCCTAGTACTGGAAGGGCAAAAGTTACAAACGATAAGCATATTAGAAGTTGTAAGAAAGAGAAAGTGAAAGAAAATAAATTCTAGAAAGGTAAACGGTCAAAAATACTATTCAAATCAATACTCTTTCAAACCTTTTTGCCACTGTTAGACCAGAGACAACTGCTGGACAACTCAAACAAGCACCATCTAGGGAGGTAAGCTGAATTTGATCAATAATTATAAATTTAATTATCCTCTCCCACTTAAACGAGAGTTGTGACGAACCTGAGTACCGGTGTCACCAGTAATATCATTGCCTCTTTCTAGGGCCAGAAAGGCCTCTTTCAGGTCGTTGCTTTTAGCAGACTTTGAGCAAGCTATCTTTCCAAACGCTTCTTCTAAAAGTATTTATTTCTAAGCATAAATTTCTTTATCTAAAGCTCTTAAGGAAGCAATTAACCGATTGGTAGAGTTCTTAACGGGATCGACTAGTTCGTATCGGTACTAAAAATCAATAGAATACTCTTGAATAACTAATTAAGGATCTGGCCTTAGTCCAAGTTTTCAAACAATGTTGTTTCTACTGATTAGATTATAAATTTGGTACTACTATTGCACGTTTAATTTAATCACTCCACGTCTTTCAACTAGAATTTGAGAGCAAGTTTAATGCGTCTTAATGTTAGCTAAGAACTTGGATTAACCTCGATTATTTAGACAAGTCAGTTTTTTTTCAAAACAAGAGATTTACTTAATATTTCTCTTAACAAGAATCAGTATTCCTTGGACCTTAAGCAAATTTTAGCTTCATCAGGGAAAAACCTTGATTGAATTTCCCTAAACTGGAAAGAAATTTAAATTCTTAGCTGGTCTAGTAGCTCTTTCCTTTCCCCTAGCCTCTTTGAATAGGTAGGACTGCTAGGTTAGCAGCATAGACAGCAGAGAAAGGATTAGGAAGGAAAAAATCATGCAAAAGGGGATAGAACTCTCCCCCGGATTCAGACCCTATCGCATAGACATTAGAGTACACATATAGGAGGTAAACAAAACTAGAGTCTAGGGAAATTATATTTATGTGTGTAAGATCTGTTATAAGCATTGTGCTTTAGTTCCAAGAAACACTAAACTAAAGGCAGGGGGGCAAAAGCTCTTGTGGCTTTCTATTCCTTGTTGTTAGTTACACCCTGTGTTATGCCTGGGTTATTCAGAGTTAGTTCTCTTTCATAATTAACAGTAATTTAGGGGGGAAAATATTCAGATTATACGATATTTAGATTGAGTTACACTTCATCAATGTTGGTTTTGGACAGACCCGGTGTTAGGTAAAAAGAGGGATAAGGAAAAAATCATAAGACTCTTAACAACAACAAAATGTAATTTCTACGAAAGATCTTAGGCTATTTAAATGAAAAGAACAGCGTTCTGCTGTGGTCTAAATATACATTAGTCCTATGTCTTAATCAAAGGAATCACGTCGTGTGAAATACAATACCCCGAAGATGTGATTTCTCCAATGGGAAGATGCAGCTTCGGCTAAAGTTAGGGTCAGAATCCAAAAGGGAGTTCAAGACATTTACTTGAAAACTTAATTCAATACAGAATTAGATATCTCTCGGCTTAATAAAAGTAATGAGAAGATTCACAATATTATTTTAATATAATATTTAAATAGGTATAGACAGACAGGCGGTTGCTACCAACTTAGTTAAAGAAAAGTTACTTAGCTCTTAATTTAACTCTTAATTTTCACTTGTTAGAGACTGGTTTTTCTTTCAACCCCTTTAAAAATCTTAGGAAGTCACAGCCTTTAGGTAAATGAGTCGTCTGTTTGTTTCCTAGCTTGTTCAAAAAAAAAAAAAAACATGTCACGTTTTGTAATTTTTCTTTTTGTATATTTCCCACATGTAATATTGGACAGAAATAGGTCCTGTTAGCATTTAATACAAAGGTAACTTATTTTAAATTAATCTATGTGAAAATAGTAGGTTTAAATCTAATTTATTAGATTAACAATGTTTAAGATTTTTTTTGGCTGAAAGTAAATAAAAATAAAGCATTCTTACACAATTCAATAACCATCTGTACCAGATAAAGTAAAGCTAGGGGAACAATTAATGCATTAAATATTTATGCTTCACTATTTCAGTTACGCTAGAGTGTTGTCTTTGTATCATCAAACTTTTCTAGAGAATAAGCTTTGATTCCATGGAGATATTATATCCTAAAAATTTTTTGTTTAAATTTTTCAGACGTAGATGAGACAGAATTTCAGATTGTTGGAGAACTTTCCGCAGAAAGTCTGAAAGATCTTCCTTATGATGATGACTGTTTTGAACATTGGAGTGAAACTTTTGAGCAACAAGTGTGCAATGCAGTAAGCTTGAATATCGATTTGATTTTAATTATTTCATTAACTTTTACTTTCATTTCAAGATGATTTATGGTGCCAAACTTATAAAATAATACGTAATAATGTTCAACTTATCTGAAATTGTTGCGCATGAGCAACTTTTTTTGTGAGAGTTGGGCTAATTACACAAAGGCGACTTTTAATTGACAAGTTCAAAGTTATTTAGGAAGATTTGTTGGAGCCAGAAAATATTTGCCAGATCTTCCGCAGAAGATCTGAAACATCTTCTTTATGATGATGACTGTTTCGAACATTGGAGTGAAACTTTTGAACAACAAGTTCCCAATGCATTAAACTTGAATTTCGATTTGCTTTTAATTATTTTATTAACTTTTATTTTCATTTTAATATGATTTATATTACCAAACTTATAAAATTAATACGAAAGAATGTTCAACTGATCTGAAATTGTTGCGCATGAATAACTTTTTTTTTTATGAGAATGGGGCCAATTACACAAAGGCAGCTTTTATTTCACAAGTTCAAGGATATTTAGGAATATGTGTTGGAGCCAAGTCTCGCACCCAGCCAATCCCTGATTTATGTGATATTCTTCTCTTCTTAACTGTTTGAAGCTATTAATTAATCGTATCGACAGAATAGCTCTTCTATTCAAACCCTTGAAAAAAACAGATTTCCAGCACTTAACAAAGTGTTTTTTTTAAATACTGAGATTTTCTTTGCTTACTTCAGTAGGTAATAAGATCTAGCTTTATTCCACTTTAAAATTATGTTATAGGAGATTAGCTTTTCATTTCTCTTTTTTATTTACCGTGTTGACCAAAGAAAATATAGCTTTTCGTAAAAAAAAATAGTTAAGGGACTTCGCTGACACCAATCCAAGGGTAAAAGACAATTATTTAGGCCCTGTTACTTTCTTTGAAGTTGAAACTTCTCTCTGATTTAGGTCTGAATCCTTAAAAACTACTAAAATAATTCTCAGAATCAGACACAGAGCAGTTTTCAGAAACTCAACTTAAAAATAAATTTCATCAAAATGGATCAAAGAATACTTTAATAATAATGAATGATTCGTATTGTTTTAACATACGAGAATTGAATGCGATTAATGCGGGTACTTCAAGAAAACGGTTTTAAAAATATATGAAAAAAAAATCCAAGACCGTAAAACAAACAGAAACAGTATAATATTTCAAGATTAAATAGGAATTATTATTGGTTAGCTATCAACCTAGTAGGACACATTAGAATGTGTAGGAATCACAACTAGAATGAACATAATCTAAACTGAAATATTACATCAAACACAAAAATAACAGATACTACTCACATTATGAAACAGTTCGTGGAAACGAACTGTAGTAAGGAGCGACCTGGCTTTATAATAACCAAAACTCTAAAACGGAATTTTGATACCAAAAGTTACATCAAAAGAATTACATTTTGATGCTGATTTTAAATATATAATTTTCATCAATTTTAGTCTTACCCATCAATAGTTACGAGCCTGGGAAAAATGGCCTTATTTTCGAAATAGGGGGAAACACCCCTTAAAAGTTATAGGATCTTTGTGGTATCATTGTGGAATTTTGCATTATTTGCAAGAAGACAAATCACGGATGCGTGTTTACTTGTTTTTTTTTCCAGGGGTGATCGTATCGACCCAGTGGTCCTAGAATGTCTTGAGAGGGCTCATTCTAACGGAAATTAAAAGTTCTAGTGCCCTTTTTATGTGACCAAAAATTGGTAGGCACATAGGCCCCCCCACGCACATTTTTCACCGAAGTCACTGGATCAAAATTTAGACAGTCGTTCTGTTAAGCTTAATCGAAAACTTAATAACTATGTATTTGGGGACGACATCCCCAACAGTTCCCGGGGGAGGGGCTGCAAGTTACAAACTTTGACCATTGCTTACATACAGTAATGGTTATTATGAAGTGTACAAACGTTTTCAGGGGGGACTTTTTTGCGTTGGGGTGGGGGTGGGTCGTGGAATGGGGTTACATAGGAGGATCTTTCCAAGGAGGAATTCATCGTGAGGGAAGAGAATCTCCATGAAGGGGGCACATGATTTTCTAGCATTATTTAAAAAAAACAATGAGAAAATAAATAAATAGAAAATTCAACTGGAAGTAACAATCAGCATTAAAACTTGAAATGAACTGAAAATATTACGTATATAAGGGGGTTCGTCTCCTCCACAATACTTTGCTCTTTTCGGTAAACTATTTTTAGTAATTTTAACTATTTATTCTACGGCCTTTATGATTCGGGGGTCATTCTTAAAGAATTCGGACAAAATTGAAGCTCTAGTGTAAAGAGCGAGGTAGTGATGAGGGGGTGAACCCCCTCAGATAGGTAATAAAAATGCACAAATATAGAAGTTCATTACATAAGTTAATTCGTAAGTTACGTATATTTATTACTATCAAAAACATTCGTAAAAAAATTAAAATTCTAGTTGCGTTTTTGAGTGACCAACAATTGGAAGGAAAATAGACCTCCTCTCCCACCCCTTTTTTTTATCAATATCTTCAGATCAAAACTATGAGAAAGCTAATTAGCAAAAAAATAAAGTGCAAATTTCGTTTTAATTATTTATGTGGGGTGAGCCAAAATCAAAACATGCATAAATGACTAATGACTAATGTGCGTAATCAGTTGAGTTGAGCTATCGTCAATTTTCAAGTACAGTTTTTACATGGGACCAATCAGAGAGAAAATCCAAGGTTAAGCTTTGCAGTTAAAAAGTTTAAAATAGTAGTTTCCTTGTGTGTATTTGGCTCCAACAAAAGATCTGAAAAGTTAGTTGGAGCAGAAAATACTCGAAAAGTAAACACTTTTTTTTAATTCCTTTTGCAGACATTGCTCATTGAAGGTTCATCTTCAGAAGGCAGCAGTGAAAACAAGGATCTTGAAATTCCCAACCATCCAACTGCAGAACTGAAGGTATGCCCAATTATTCTCTTTAGCTTTAGGACTTACCCATTAACATACAAAAAGATAT